>NC_050574.1:5140362-5417862 GCF_011100635.1 Trichosurus vulpecula | reverse complement strand
GCATGGATCAATATCACACCACTAACCAAGATAAGGTCAAAATGGATATAAAGAGAGAATTTACAAGAAAATAAGAAGAGCAAGGAACAGATTACTTATCAGACAAATAGACAGGTGAACAATTTATGAATAAATACAGATAGAGAGCAAAGTTATGTTTAAAGTGGATAATTTCAACTATATTAACTTGAAAAGATGTTATTAAAAATAAATGTAGCTGAGATCAGAAAGAAAGCAAAAAATTGGGGGGGGGGGATTTTATAGATAGTTTACCAGATAAAGGACTAATATCTTATATATACAAATATGTATATATACATATATGCACACACACAAGAAACTTTGTCCAATCTATAAGAATATGAGCCATTCCCCAATTGATAAATGGTCAAAGGATATAACAGGCAGTTTTCTGATGAAATCAAAACAATTTATAGTCATATGAAATGTGCTCTAAATGGTTATTGAGCACAACAATGTAAAAGAAAGCAACGCTGAGATATCATGTTACACCTATCAGATTGACTAAGATGATTGAAGGGGAAAGTGACAAATGTTGGAGAGGATGGGGAATAATTGGGTCAGAAATTCATTGTTGATGGACTTGTGAACTGATCCAACCACTTTGGAGAGCAAGCTGGAATTATGCCCAAAGACTTGTTAAATTACATATTTCCTTTGACCAAGCAATACCAATACTTGGTCTATTTCTGAAGACAACTGGGAGAAAAGGAAAAGAATCTGTATCTCCTAAAGTGTTTGTAGCAGCTCTCTTTGTGGTGGCAAAGAATTGGAAATTGAAGGAATGCCTATCAATTGGGGAACGGCTGAACAAATTGTGGTAAATGATTGTGATGGAATACTATTGTGCTATAAGAAATTATAAGCCCAATGATTTCAGAAAAACATGGAAAAACTTTCATGACATAATGAAGAGCAAAATGAGCTGAACTGAGAAAACACTGTATATAGTAACAGCAAAGGTGTATTAAGAAAAATTTTGAGCAAAGAAGTTATTTTGACTATTATAAATACCCAAATTAACTATAAAAGACATATAAAGAAAGATGCTATCTGCATCCAGAGAAAGAACTAATGAATTGAAGTGTGTCTAGAATAATTTTGCACAGACACACATATAATCTTCTTATTTGTTTCTAATGGTAGCCATCTTTAGAGTGGGGGGGAGGGAAGAAAAAAAAGAAATTAACATGATAATTTGTTGCATATTTCAAAGGAATGGCAAGTAGTGAATAGTAGATCTGCAAATTCATGTATGATCACCTGCTTTTTATTGTACTGTTATGGCAATGCTTCTTTTATTCTATAAATTAAAAATAAAATTTTAAAAAATACAAATTAATGCAAAAAACTGCAAGAATGATTTTCCTGGTGTCCTAGGCAGTCAAGCTACAATTACATTGAAATCTAGATTAAACGAGTGTGCCTTAACTGTGCATAAAACAGTATTGTTAGACTGGGTGTTAGTCAAGGTTGAGGATCAGCATCACATGCCCTTTGACTTTTCATGTCAACAAGTAATTCTAAGATTGCATTAAAAAAATATTTGTGTCTGTCTGTGAGGTCCAGGTTAGAAAGAAAAACAAATGAATATGAAGATATGAAGTGCTCAGTGAATTAGGGGTAAGAGTTGTAAGGGCAAAAAAAGGAGACTTTTTGGTGGGTTTTTTTGAGTGCTTCTCAGGACTGAGGTAAGCAAGTGCCCCAGAGACCTGAGATGTGTATATAAGATCTGAGGTTGGTGCTTTGTTTTGGGGGCTTTGCCTTCCCAGAAACAGAAACTTTGGACAGGAGCCCCAAGAGCCTCGTGTCAGATAGGAGCAGGAAGAACTTGAAGTGGAGCAGGCCCCATGGGCTGAGATGAGGAGCAGGAGCAGAGAGCTGCCTGTGTGTGAATCCAGCCAAGGGCTGGGAGCAGTTAGCCCACACAGGAAGAGAATGGAGACTCAAAAGTCCACCTTGGGTCAAGATGAAAAGACACCTTTATTTGGACACTTCGTATTGACTGAAAAGATTGTAATTTGCCGTGACCTAGGGGTGGATGGTATTTGTATTTTCTGCTGCACCTTAAGGATGATATGTTTTGCTAGGGAAGACCCTGGTCTGGAACCCTTCACTTGTGCAAACCAGGATTTTAGGGAATGATATTGAATGATGTTTTGCCTAAGGATGTTGCTATGAATGGCATGACTTAGTTTATTGAACAGTGATATATGTTGTGTGGATATACTGAGAAATGCTATAAAATATACCAAATAACATGTTTATGCCTGCAGCATAATTCCTGATAGAATGGTTTGCAGGTACGAGAACTGGTGCATGGTGACTCCTCTGAGCCCTTTGTTCAGGACTCAGAGTTGTGATAATATCCAAAAGCGGGCTATAAAAACCTGGAAATATGGCTCTCCTTGAGGATGGTAAGGACATGTAGGAGAATTTTTTATACCTTCCAAGGCCAACAATTCCTTGAGTAGCTTGGGTATCCAGTCTCCTCCACTGAAGAGAGTCACCTTCAAGTGTCAACTCCAGGGTTACAGTTCATTTGATCTCAACTTCAAAGGAAGGTAGGTACTAATTTACCATTTACAGATGAGGAAACTGAGGCTAAGATGACTTACGTGACTTCCTCAGGGTTTCAGAACTAGTATGTATGGGGAAGGATCTGAATTCACATCCATCTGACTCCAAGTCCAGCCCTCTGGCCACGGTGACAGTAGTGGCCTACACTTGAGTGTTGGCTGTAGGCTTAGGGTTCCTCACTTCTCAGCTTACTCATTACCAACTGCCCCTCTACTCTCTGTGTGGCTCCATCTGACACATTCATCCTCCTCCCTCAGGGCTCAGGAAAGTTTCTTGCTCAGGTGCTTTTGGCTGCCCATTTGGCATTTCTCATTATGATAATTAGTTTCCATTGGGAAGCTCTTATTCATGAACACTAACTGCTGGTGACAATTTGCATGTGAGGTAAAAGTTCTCCTGTTCTGGGACATCCCCTGGCTCCCTCAGCTGCCAATGTCAATGTCAAATCTTCCGAAAGCGACATGATAAACACCACTCCCCAGTGATATGGGGCTGAGAAGGGGCCTATCAGCTCTGGGAATCAAGACTCTATAACTAGAGCCCTTGCTTCACACAGCCCTGTCAGCCAACACTCTGATTGCCACAGCCATGCCCAGTGCTCCAGCAGCTGGCACCAGCCTGGTGAGTTTCTTTCTATATCTCAGCCTCAAACGCAAGGATTATCTCTTGAGAAGATAGGGGATTGTCTAGGCAATAAGAGGGATGGAGAAATGGGTACACATTTTTCAATAAGAAAGGGATTCTGAATCCAAAGGAAGACTTTGGAACAAGAATCAGAATTTCACCACTGGATCCAAGACATTTATTCTATTTCTGTTCCCTCCTCTGAACCCAGCTCAGGTCCCCTCCTTCTCTGCTCAGGCACCTCTAATGCTTCTACCTCCTTTCCCTGCCTCCCCTTTGTCCCACAGTTAATTTAGTACTTGTGTTCTATGTTTCTGTAGTTTTCTTGTGAAAGTCAGAAGCTCATAGACTCATAGATTTCAAGTCAGAAAGAACCTTAGAGTGCATTTATCTTTTAGCTCTTTCCTTTAACAGAGGAGGAAGCCGAGGCTCAGAAAGGTAGTGGCCTTCCTATTGTCACACAGGTGCTCAATACACTACATACAACATTATTAAGAAAATGAATGAGCATAAAATAAAATTCAGTGTCTCCATGATGAATCAGAACCTCTTGTCTAGACATGTACTGAGATTTCATGATTTTATATCCAGTGTAGGTGGTTGGTCAGAGAGCACCCTACACAGCTCCATGAGCTTATAGGTAAGGAATTATTTGTTTGGGATTTTAATGGGATCTTCCTATTATCACTTCCTGTGGGATATATTGTCCTGAGACAGCCACCCTTGGTGTTGGCCTATAAAGGACAGTCAAGAGAACACTCTCCCTCACCCAACTTGAAATTGTTCTAGAAATACTGTAAGCTAAGGCAAAGATGAGGGTAGGATTCTCATTGGGGAACAATATTTCTCCCTCTATCAGCCATTCACAATTGCCTTGGAACAAAGCACACAGGTTTTACATGTCTACACTCACCAATGTGGCCAAGAATCTCAGAGCCTGAAGTCTCTTTAGTCAAGCTGGGGAGTTGTGTGTGTGTGTGTGTGTGTGTGTGTGTGTGTGTGTGTGTGTGTGTCTGTTATTTCATTCAAGAGAACATGAGCTCTTCCAAAGAAGATGCCATTGTAGTTGTATTTTTATAACAGTGGTTCGTACCTCTTCTCTTTGCCAACTATTGGCATGTTATCAATGTACATAGCATGTAATTATTGAATGAATAAACAAAATATTCCCAGAGAGAAAGTGCTGGGAACTATAGTGAGGAGACAGGGAGGGGCACATTTAGGGTTAGAGTCTGACCCAGTACGCCACCTATTACACCACCTAGCTGTCTCTATGTGAAAAGGATAATGGACCCACTCTAGAACTTTTCCATGGAACCATGCCCTAAAACTGTACATAATCTAGTAATACCACAGCTAGGTCTGTATCCCAAAAGGATTAAAAAAGGAAAGGGATCTAAATGTACAAAAATATTCATAACAGCTTTTTTGTGGTGGCAAAGAATTGGAAATTGAGGGGAAACCCATCAATTGGGGAATGTGTGAACAAAGTTGTCATATGAAATGGTAATGGGATAATGGTGGTATGATGCTAATAGAAGATTATTGTGCTATAAGAAATAATGATCAAGATCATTTCAGAAAAACCTGATACAAAATGAAGTGAACAGAACCAGGAGAACACTGTACACAGTAACAATATTAAAAGGTAAAGAACTGTGAATGACTTAGCCATTCTCTGCAATACAATGATCCAAGACAATCCCAAAGGACTCATAAAGAAAAATGCTGTCTACCACCAGAAAAAGAACTGATGCTGTCTTAATACAGACAAGAGAATACCACTTTTCATTCCCTTCCTTCTTTTCTTTATTTTTTATTTGCATATTCTTGCACAAAATGAGTAATATGGAAATATTTTACATGATTGTGTAGCGACAATTTGGCTAGAAGCTGCTGTAGGGGTGTAAGACCCAACAAGAACAGCAACAAGAGCTGCCAGCACAGGTCCTTTTGATCCACTTTACTAAGGAAAGTAACTTTAAGGGGTTAACAATCTCACTTTAATCCAACATACAAATGTCATTCACTTAGTTCAGGAGGAAAAGCCGGCAACCTGAACTTCAGAGCAAATACAAACAAATTACAAACATACACAATATAAAGAGACCAAATCACAATTCATAGTTACCAGGAAAGCATCAACATCTGGGTTCATGAGCTGGGAAGCTCTTAACAATGACTGGCCCAGAATCACACACCACTCCTCCAGTGGCTGTGAGCCCCAGACAGAATGCTAACCTTTGGGTTTTTATACCCTGTTTGGGGCTGGAAGGATTTACATCTATTTAGCAAAAGGGGGTATGCCTGGAGCTTAGTACCTAGCTAGCAAAAGGGTGTGGGCCTGGGGCTTAGCACCTAATAAGGCTCAATCAAAGACACTTAATTAATTTAGCATTCTAAAACAGTAAAAAAAAAAAAGTCTCACCTTAATTACCAATACAGATTGCCCTTGTATAACCTCTATCAGATTGCTTATCATCTCAAGGAGAGGGGAGAGCAGGGAGAGAGGGATAGAATTTGAAACTCAAAACCTTTTTTAAAATGTTAAAAAAAAATTTACCCAGAATTAGGGTAAAACATAAAATATTTTTAAAAAGAACATTTCCATGGTAAAAGATATATGTCTGTAGTACATGACATAGGGGTTATAATAGGTTTCAACTGGGATGCTATGGCACAGAATAATATAAATAAATATTAGAAGAACACATAACCACATCCTTTATAGACCATAATGTGGTAAAAATTGAAAGTAACACATGCCAAAAAAACATAAACCTAAGAGGACACTGAATACTGACAACCTGAATGATAACTGGGTCAAAGAACAAACAGAAACAATCACAATGTAGAAGAGTTTGATAACAATTATACAATTTACCCAAATTTCCCCAATGCAGATAAATCATTTCTCAGAGAAAAAGTGGCATTTCTGAGAACACACATTAGGAAAATAGAAAAAGATGGGATTGGGGAACTTAAAATACAGTTGTAAAAACAACAAAACCACAAATAAATACACCCAAAAGAAACACCAAAAAGATATCTTGAAAATTAAAGAAGGTATACTTAAAGGATCAAACAAGGAGACTATGGAATTAAATTGCTTCTGACATTCTGGATTTTGCTGCCACCCTCAGCTGCCCTCTCACCGTGGAATATCCCTCCACCCCCATGGCCCACTTCTTCAAATGGTGAATTCCTCCTAGAACCTCCATTTTCTTTCTATATTTTTGAAGGTAGTCCCCTATTTCCTTTGTGTTTTCCATTTTGTCAGCCTATACTTGTGCATAATGTGTTCTAATTATTCTTTTTTTTTCTTTTGGTTTTTCTGTGATTTTACCTTGTTCATTTGCTACTTTATTAATTTGATTTTCTGCTCTTCTTTTTAATCAGATTAGCTAAGGGTATGTCAATTTTATTAGTCTTTTCAAAGAATTAGGTTTTAGTCTTATTAGTCAATTTATGGGGGATGCTTCCAATTTATCTGTCTCCACTCTAATTTTTAATATCTCCTCTTGTAGGCTTATTTTAGATTTATTTCTTGGTTTTCTCATTTTTTAAAATCACATTGAGTTCATTGACCTTCTCTTTTCTATTTTGTTAATGTATGGTTGAAAGGATGTTATATTGCCCCTGAGGACTGATTTAACTGCATCCCAGAAATTTTGGTATGTTGTTTTATAATGATAAAACACTTTCTTTTTATCATTATTAATTGTTTCTATGATTTGTTCTTTGACCTATTCATTATTGAAGATTTCATTGTTAACTCTCCCTTCGGATCCATATCTTTTGTTTTTGGTCATTGAAATAATTTCTATTCTGAATATGTATGATCCATACAGCATGTAGAAACTATTTCTGACTTCTTACATTTGTTTGCAATACCCCTACACCCAGTATATGGTCAGTTTTTTTCAGTTTCACATGGTATAGAATATGCATATTCTTTGGCACTCCCACTCCACCACAGATCAGGCAATAATAGTCCACATGAACATTTAGAGTAGATACATCTATAAATTTGCACATTTCACATTTCTTTTGAGCTTCTTTACTTCTGCTTTGCTTATAGAATGCCATGCTGGGCAGTCCTGGACCAGTGTCTGCTGTATCTCACAATTGATTCCAAAGTTCTTCAGAGAGACCTGGAGACTGTCCTTGTATGGCTTCTTCTAACCTGTGTGTGGTTGCTTGCCTTGTGTGAGTTCTCCATAAATAGTCTTTTTGGAAAGCATGTTTCACAAGGTAATAATGTGACGAGCCCATTATATTTGTGCTCTCTGCAGTAGAGATTGAATGCTCAGCAGTTCAGCTTGAGAAAGGACCTCAATGTCCAATACTTTATCTTGCTAGGTGATCTTCAGAATCTTCCTCAAGCAATTCAAATGGAAATGACTCACTTTTCTGGCATGGTGCTGGTAGACTATTCAGATTTCAGAGGCATACACTGAGGTCATCCCAAAGGCTCTGTCAATCTTCAGTTTGGTAGGCAATCTGATACCTCTTCTGTCCAAAACTTTTCCTTCAGTCTCCCAAACACTGAGCTAGCTCTTATTAAAAATTCGATGGTCACTATTATGTTACTGTCTATGTCTTCTTCAAGCTCAGATACTATTTCATTTATGATTTTGAATGCTAAGGCATTTGGAGTGTATAAATTTATTACTGATACAAATTTGTCATGGATAGTTCCTTTCAGCATAATATAGTTTCCTTGTTTATTTTTTTTATTTTTTGAATGTTTCTTTTTGCTTTGTTTGATAGCATGATGGCAACTTTTGGGGGGAGGCAGGGGCATCGCTTTCATTTGATGCATAGGAATCTTTTTTGGTTCCTGGACTCTGACCTCACCTGGTCCTCCTTAGACTCCTCCTCAAGACCGTCAAAAATCAGTTTTATTTTTTATATGTCCATGTTATTTGAATGTGTTTCCTATAAGCATCAGATTGTAGGGTTTTGTTTTCTTATCCAATCCGTCATTCTTTTTCATTGTATTGGATTGTTTAACCCATTCACATTTCAAGTTATAAGACTTAGGCTTATAGTTTCCTTCAGCTGTACCTATATTGGGGGTGGGGAGGGTACCAAGTTATCATTTTTTCTCTCTCCTGTTGTAAATACAGTATTAAGTTCCTTTGGTTACTTTAATCTTTTTTTAGGGTGGCCTGATGCCAGTGATTCTCTTCCTCTCATCTCAGATCCCCTGTTCTCATCTGTTGGCCCTTTTCTTGGTGTTTAGTGTTTTAGTTCCTCTCTGCTGTTTTAATCTGTTATATATTTCTTCCCCCTCTTTTTTCCTCTCAGACAAGTAGATTTCCCTCTTCTTTCTCTTCAGCTAGTCCCATACATTTGGTTTATTTTTATTTTGTTTTTTGCACATTCTCTCACTCTTATCATTATTCTTCTTTTTCTGTTTAATTTGGATCCTCACTTCTGATTCATGATCCCTATAATCATCTGGTATCTCACTTTTCTTTTCTCTGTATTCTTCATATAATTAAAGCTTCCAAGGTATCAATTCAAGTCTCTACCCATTTTCTGCCACTGCCTTGTAGGACTTATCCTATGGATTCCTATTTTCCATTGTGCCTCAATCTCAAAACATTACCAATTATTTCAAGTGTCAAAGAGCATATTGCCCCCATGGCAGGACCCTTTCTGCACCTCTGAGCTATGCTCTCTCCTGAGTGACCTTTTTTTCTACATTTTAATGAAAATTTCCTCCCAGCATCAAACCTTTTCCACTCTTCCTAGTGCCAATTATGCCCAAAGACTCCAACTCCCCTCTCCCAGAACACATATATTTTTCAGGCTTCAAATCCCCCAGAGCTCATCCAGTGTGAGGAGCTCATTTCCCTTCACCCATTGGAGTATTTATCAGTGGAATTCCCTCCCACCTCCAAAGTAAGGTCTCCTTCCTTTCTCCCATTTCTAATCTTTTTCCCCTGCTTCTCCTCACCTACTCCCCTGTAGGCTCTTCTCTTTCTGAGACACCATTTCAATTTGCCTTCTCCTAAATACTAGCCCTTTATTTGACCTGGGCATATCGCTCACTCATCTCTGTCCTCCTGCTGCCGTCACTCCCTTTGATGTACTTTCTGAAATTGTAATATAGTCCCACAGAAGAAGCATTTACCTATAAGTAGGGTTTCATCAGGTTCTGTCCATAATCCCCCCATTCACCTCTTCCCTGTCACCTCTACCAGAATTCCATCTTTAACCCTGTTTCCTTGTATACATTTGGAAACAAGTCTCTTACTGGACTTTCTATTGTAACGTTGTAGCTGTTGCTGTCTTTGCCTCCTTCATTTATTCACTCCTGCATTTCTGTTGTTTGAGGTATTCAAGAAGTAGATAATCTCTTCAGTTCTGCTTTTCTCTTCAAATTTTTCTTTATTATTGAACATCCATCCTCCATTCCATATGGTTAAGCTCAGATTTGCAGGATGGTCACCCTCATCTGTCTTCTGAGCTGCATTGCTCTTTGGAACACATTATTCCTTTTCCTCTTCTTTTTTTAGCAGGTGCAGAATAGATTTGCGTTATTCAAGTGTTCTTAGACATCCTTAGGTACTTAGAGCAATCACAGAATCTCAAAGAGTTTAAAGGATCTTTAGTCCAATCCACAAATGAACAAGAGTCCCTTCTTCAGTGAACTAGACAAGTTTTCATCTAGCATTTCTGTGACAACTTCCAGTAGAAATGATTCTACCACTTACTAAGGTGGCCCATACAGCTTACGCCCATTGACGTGGTTCTATCCTCTGATACCACGTAATAGCCCTGCAGATGCTTGTGTAAAAGAGGTCTCCTTCACACTAGTAAAACAGAAGGTTCAGACTTCCCAAGTGAATCAGTCAATCAAAGGTATAAAATACTGTCAAAAGATATGAACGATTCCCAAACGGTTCTGCTGAATTAATTAACCAACTAACCAAAGGTATAGAATAAGTGCAAAAAAAATCCTTAATCCATTTGGAAGGAGAGAAATGCTTTGAGCTGTTGAATAAATTGAGACTGTAGTAAACTATCCTGCTGGTAAACCCTGTGGAGTTCTTGTTTTTCATTTAGCAGCTTGTTCTGCCCCAGGTGAGGAAATGCAGTGCTATACACCAAATCTCTGAAAGCTGCTCACTTCTTTTCTGCTCCACTGTTGCCAACTCTGTGCTCGCTCAACTTTCCTTCCAAGTTAGCAACAAACTGTTCCCACTCAAAGAAGAGCTCTAATTTGTTGACGTTAATTCTTCTGGTAATCATTTTGCCTTGAAGATGCCACTTTTGTAGAATGTGAATATTTAGCTTGGAGAGGATAAGTCTATGATCAGTCCAGCGCTCTGCACCATACACTGCATTCATCACTCTTACATCCTGTCAGTCTCTTCTCCTTACAATCATATAATCTATTAAATGTCAATGTTTGCTGTATTCCATTCCCATTAATCTATACACCATTCTATACCTCCTTATCCTATTCCCTCACCATCTTATTTCTTTATAATTTTAGATTTTTATTCCCTTCTAATATATATATAGTTCTCTCTTTAACCCAGATCTGGTGCCCCCTAAAAATCCCTCCCTTATCTTCTCCCCCTATATATCTCTTTGGCTTTGTATTTTTCCTGAATTTAGAAGATTTTATACCCTTCTAGATATATACATATTGTTCCCTAGGAGAATAGGGTTCCAGAACTATCAGCCCTCCTCCCCTATCTAATTCCTCTATGCCTGTTCTTACTTTTGCAGCTCATTTGTATAAGATAATTGCTCTTCTTACCTTTTCCTAGATGGCATTACTTTTTAGAATCACATCATACTCAGCCCCAATTTTTCTTTTGAGCTACCCAATTACTAATTACAGTATTAGACATACAGTTTACATTTCCCTTTACAAACAGTAAACAGTCAGTCCTTATGGAGTCCCTTGTAATTAGTCTTGGATGTTTATCTTATATTTGTCTTGGATCTTATATGTCAAGTCTTCTATTGAGTGCAGGTCTTTTTGCAACAAAATCCTGAAAGTTTGGCAATATATTGACTGTCCATTTTTTCCATTCAGGATTATGCTTAACTTTGTTGGGCATATTTTTGGCTACAACCCCGATTCTTTTGGTATTTGAGATATGATGTTCTAAGACCTGCAATGTTTTAGTGTAGCTACTGTTAGGTCTTGTGTGACTCTGATTGTGGTTCCACCGTATCCAAATCATTTTTTCTTCTTTTTCATATTTTCTCCTTGAGCTAGAGGTTTCAAAATTTGACTATGATATTCCTGTAAGTTTCCTTAATAGGATCTCTTTCAGAATGTGATCAATCAAGTTTTTCTATTTCTACTTTCCCCTCTTGTTCTAATGCTTCAGGACAATTTTCTTTAATTATTTTTTATATTATTATGTGAAGATTCTTATTTATCATAGCTTTCAGGCAGTCCAATTACTCTTATATTTTGTCTTCTTAATCTTTTTCTCCAGGTCCATAGTTTATCTTATGAGATGTTTCACATTCTCCTCTATTTTTTCATTCGTTATATTTTGTTTTATTATTTCTTGGTCTCTTATAGCTTCACTGGCTTCCTCTTGCCCAATTCTAATTTTCAAGGAGTGATTTCCTTCCTTAAGATTCTGATCTCTTCTTCTAGTTCCTTGACTTTCTTTTCATAATCTCATTTATCTTGGATTATACTTAGTTTTTTTTTAATTTTTCATCAGTCTCTCTCATTTGATTTTTAAAGTCTTTTTTTAGTTCTCATATAAATTTTTTCGGGGCAGGTGACCATTTGAAATCACTTTGTGGTAGGAGAACCTTTTTACTTCAGTATTCTCCTCTGAAGATGAACCCAAGTCTTCTCTATTCCCGCAGTAGCTTGCTATGGTTGTGTTCTTTATCCTTTGCCTGATCTTTATTTTTATTTATAGCAACTTCTCTTTGTAATCACTTCTGGTTCTGTGGCATGGGGGATGTTGCCTTTGGCCTCAGGTCCTCCTTTAGTTTTTCCCTCTGGCCTGGAGCCAAAACCAAGAACTCCACCCTCCTGGAAGTGCCCACAGCCAGCAGCATTCCCACCCCACTGCTTCTGAATTCACCCGTTATGTGCTGATTGCTTCTCACATAGGGCTGAGTCTCAGCAGCCCAGCTGAGCCTGATATCCCTTCAGCAGAGGTTTCCTCAATCTTCCTCTGTTCAAAAGCCCAACTCCCTACACTGCTCAGGAGATGAAAATTCCTGTGGGTGTGACAGTGGCTACCTCCCACCCCAGGGAGCCCCAGGGTTCACTGCTTGCTCTTTCAGTGGAACTAGCCTGGAGGTGTTTACACTTCACAGATTTTCTTCTGATCTTCTGTTGTGCCAGGAGGACTACTGTTCTTTTTTATTCTTATCGATGTGCATTCACCCTGAAGCACTGTTTTCTCTTATTTGTGGAGGAAATCTGGAGAGATGGAATTTTCTCACTTACTCTGACATCTTCCCAGAATCCTTTCTATTAACATTCTCAAGTGACACATCACACTAATGACTCATATTAAAGTCCCAGTACATAAAAAAATCAGATCTTTTTCATATAAACTCTTATGGGCCTATATGAGTCACATCTTTTTCTTGTCAGGTTAATTTTTTATATTTGTTGGGAGACAGGTTTAGCACTGTCCAGAAAAAAAGAACAGCAGCAAAGGGCTTGGTTCCTGGCAGATTTACAAATAACAAAAGAAGGAATGGGGGCCAGCCGAGGGTAGGACAATAACCTTGACCTCTTACCTTGGTTTTGTTCTTGATAATGCATCACAGGACAGAAATATTCTGCAATGCCCCTAAAAGCTGGTCTTTTCCCTCTGAACCTTCACTTACAAAGGACCTGTACTCGTATTGGCACAATAATTCCAAAACATCTAGGGACAGAGCTGCCCTTCAAGTATCCCAGCTTCCATACAGCTCTGGTCTTTTGCTTGTGCTTTTGGCGGTTACCAAAATGGGTTTTCAGAAAAGAAAGAGAAGGAGGGAAGGAGGGTAGGGAAGGGAATAGCAAGGATCTACTATGTTCCAGGTACTCTGCTTAGCACTCTTTAAAAATTGTATCATTTTTTTCTCAAAACTCCCCTGGGAGATTGGAGATATTATTGCCCTCCCTTGGCAGCTGAGGAAACTGAGGTAGTTGGAGATTAAGTGACTTGCCCAGGGTCACAAAGCTAGTAAATGTCTGAAGGTGGATTTAACCTCAGATCTTCCTGCCCCCAGAAACAGTGCTCTATCAACTGTGTCACCTGATTCTAGGGCATAGGACTGTCCTTAGGAGTTAAAGCGGGAGTTACAATGAATTTTTTGCCCCATGTCAGATACGTCAGATAGTGAAGCAGCCAGGTGGCTCAGTGGATAGAGTGCAGGACCTAGAGTCAAGAAGGCCTTAGTTCAAATCTGGCCTCAAACCCTCAATAGCTGTGTGACCCAGGGCAAGTCATTTAACCTCTGTTTACCTTAATAAACTAGAGAAGAAAATGGCAAACCACTCTTTGCCAAGAAAACCCAATATGCGGTCACAAAGAGTCAGACATGCCTGAACAACAACAAAATGTAAAACCATTGTCTAGGACAATGAACGAACACCAGATTCAAGTAGTCATGAGAACAGACAATCTTGCCATGGCACAATACAATTGGCAGCCTTTTTCTAGGTATGATGGCTCATAATCCCAGCACCTCCTTGATAAAAGCAATGCCACTTTGCCCTGATCATTGACCTTTAGCAGGTGAGATCCTGGAGGATCATCAGATATCCCTGTAGAAATTAAACCCAGAAGCTAGCAGCAGAAAGGAGCAGTGACTTCAAAGACCAATGGGGCAGTATCCCCACAAAGGTAATAGATCCAGGAAAGAGCAGAAACACCCCTCACCAAAGACAAAGCACCCAGAGGAGAGCAGAGATGTGACATCCAGAAGTATATCAGATAACAGCATGATGATCCCCCCCAGAGGACATAGCTATTCCTGCAGGCCTAGGGGTATAAGGGAACCCCTCAACATGTGTTCCTTGACCACATAGGATGCTGACATGACTTGTTAAATGGATGTTTTCTGGCCAATCCAGCTGCCTCTGTGTGTACCCTCCATGGCTATTTCTTGCCCTTCATATGTATTCCCTAGATACCAGGTTCTGTGATTCTGTGTGTATTTATGTATATGTGAGTGTGTGTTATGTGTGTGTTATGGGGGGGGCAGCGCTTTCTTCCTTATTGTTACCTGTGGAACAGTAAACTCAGTGTCCTCAATGTGGTATGCGTGTAAGGAGACGAAGGAATCTTTGCTTCTCATTTAATTTCTCATGCCATTGGATAAAATATCATTTTTAAATGAATCTGTCCATGGGATGGTTGGTAAAAGTAACCACTCTACTGGAGATTCATGAGCCATGTTTTTGTGTGGATACTGACACCTATGTCACCACCCCCCCATCCCAGGTGCCTTGGATCTTGTGTACCTTTCGGTGGGAATGGCTAGTCTAAGATGGGATTCCCCAGATGCTACACATTTTGTCCTATTAAATTTCACTTTATTTGATTCATTTCAGTGCTCTACCCTGTCAATCTCTGTTTAAATGCATTGGGTTGAATTGAATAAGCTGAAATTAAATATAAAATCTTACAACTGGGATCCAAAACTGTACTTCATAAATATAGATGGGAGGCCTGAATCAAGTGTGTCTAGAAAGAAAGGAATGTGTCTGGAAAACATCTGTGGGAATACACTAAAAGTTCAGAATAAACAGGTAGGGGAACAGGTCAGCCAAAACCAGGTGTCAGAAAAGTGTCAGGTAGAGAGTTTGACTAAACCAGAACCACTACCAGGCCATAAGGCAAGTTTAATTAACTGAGTTCAGGGAGAGCAGAAAGCTAATCCTGGAACAAAAAGTCATCCACTTCCTCTTGATTTTTAATACAAAAGCAGACAAGGAAATCTGAGCCTACCAACCTAAGCTAAAATAGAAATTATGCACTAATCACGTAATGTGTAAGTGACAGCAGGAGTCATTAAATAACACAAGCAGGGGCGGAGCCAAGATGGCAGCTGGTAAGCAGGGAATAGTGTGAGCTCCCCGAGACCCTCCAAAAACTTATAAAAAATGGCTCTGAACCAATTCTAGAATGGCAGAACCCACAAAACAGCAGAGGCAAGCAGGGCTCCAGCCCAGGACAGCCTGGATGGTCTCTGGGTGAGGTCTATCCCACACGGAGCTCGTAGCTGGAAGCAGGGAGCTGGGAACGGAGTGGAGCAGAGCCCAGCCTGAGCGGCTTGGACCATCCAGACCAGAAGCCGGGCGGAGGGGGCCCTAGCGCCCTGATTCAGTGAGCTGTGGCAGTTACGAGACTTCTCAACCCACAAACACCAAAGACTGCGGAGAAGGTTAGTGGGAAAAGCTGCGGGAGTGGAAGGAGTTCCTGGTTTAGCTTCCAGCCCTGGGGGCAGCGGAGGTGGGGCAGCTACAGCTGTTGTTACTTCCGGCTCCAGGCCGACCTGGTGGGAGGAATTAAGTGGCGGATCAGAGCAGGGGTGCACAGCCTGCCGAAGATCTAAGCCCAGTTCGGGTTGGGGGTTCTTGGGGAAGGAGCAGTGCTGGTGTGGCAGAGCTGGCACCTCCCCGCCAAACGTGGAACATAGAACTCTGTAATCTACAAGCAGTCATACCCCACTGAAAAACTCAAGGGTCAAGTTAGTTGGCTGGAAATATGGCCAGGCAGCGAAAACGCACCCAGATTCAGTCTCAGACTTTGCATTCTTTCTTTGCTGACAAAGAAGACCAAAACATACAGACAGAAGAAATTAATAAAGTCAAAGAGCCTACAGCAGAAACCTCCAAGAAAAACAGGAACTGGTCCCAGGCCATGGAAGAGCTCAAAAAGGAGTTGGAAAAGCAAGTTAGAGAAGTAGAGGAAAAATTGGGAAGAGAAATGAGAAGGATGCAAGAAAACCATGAAAAACAAGTCAATGACTTGCTAAAGGAGACCCAAAAAAATACTGAAAAATACACTGAAGAAAACAACACCTTAAAAAACAGACTAACTCAAATGGCAAAAGAGCTCCAAAAAGCCAATGAGGAGAAGAATGCCTTGAAAGGCAGAATTAGCCAAATGGAAAAGGAGGTCCAAAAGACCACTGAAGAAAATACTACTTTAAAAATTAGATTGGAGCAAGTGGAAGCTAGTGACTTTATGAGAAATCAGGATATTATAAAACAGAACCAAAGGAATGAAAAAATAGGAAGACAATGTGAAATATCTCCTTGGAAAAACCACTGACCTGGAAAATAGATCCAGGAGAGATAATTTAAAAATTATTGGACTACCTGAAAGCCATGATCAAAAAAAGAGCCTAGATACCATCTTTCAAGAAATTATCAAGGAGAACTGCCCTGATATTCTAGAGCCACAGAGCAAAATAGAAATTGAAAGAATCCATCGATCACCTCCTCAAATAGATCCCAAAAAGAAATCTCCTAGGAATATTGTCACCAAATTCCAGAGCTCCCAGATCAAGGAGAAAATACTGCAAGCAGCCAGAAAGAAACAATTTGAGTATTGTGGAAACCCAATTAGAATAACCCAAGATCTGGCAGCTTCTACAATAAGAGATCGAAGGGCTTAGAATGCGATATTCCGGAGGTCAATGGAGCTAGGATTAAAACCTAGAATCACCTACCCAGCAAAACTGAGTATCATGTTCCAAGGCAAAATATGGATTTTCAATAAAATAGAGGACTTTCAAGCTTTCTCAGTGAAAAGACCAGAGCTGAATAGAAAATTTGACTTTCAAACACAAGAATCAAGAGAAGCATGAAAAGGTAATCAAGAAACGGAAATTGCAAGGGACTTACTAAAGTTGAACTGTTTTGTTTACATTCCTACATGGAAAGATGATGTGTATGATTCATGAGACCTCAGTATTTGGGTAGTTGAAGGGAATATGCATATATATATATATATATATGTTTATGTATATATGTAGGTGAATGTGTATGTATGTATGTATCTATGTGTATATGTATGCATGTGTATGTATGTGTATATATATGTGTTTTATATATATATGTAAAAGAGAGAGAGCAGACACAGGGTGAGTTGAAGATGAAGGGAAGATATCTAAAAGAAATAAAATGAAATTAAGGGATGAGAGAGCAACATACTGAGAGAGGGAGATAGGGAGAGATAGAATGGGGTGGATTATCTCGCATAAAGGTGGCAAGAGGAAGCAGTTCTGTGGGAGGAGGGGAGAGGGCAGTTGAGGGGGGAATGAGTGAACCTCGCTCTCATCAGATTTGGCCTGAGGAGGGAATACCATACATACTCAGTTGGGTATCTTACCCCACAGGAAAGAAGAGGGAGGAAGATAAAAAAAAATAAAAGGGGGGGGATGATGGAGGGGAGGGCAGATGGGGGTGGAGGTAATCAAAACAAACACTTTGGAAAGGGGACAGGGTCAAGGGAGAAAATTCAATAAAGCGGGATGGGTTGGGAAGGAACAAAATGTAGTTAGCCTTTCACAACATGAGTATTGTGGAAGGGTTATACATAATGATACATGCATGGCCTAGGTTGAAGTGCTCGACTTCTTAGGGAGGGTGGGTGGGAAGGGAAGAGGGGAGAGAATTTGGAACTCAAAGTTTTAAAAACAGATGTTCAAATACAAAAAAAAAAAAGTTTTTGCATGCAACTAGAAAATAAGATACACAGGCAATGGGGCATAGAAATTTATCTTGCCCTACAAGAAAGGAAGGGAAAAGGGGATGAGAGGAGAGGGGGGTGATAGAGGGGAGGGCTGACTGGGGAACAAGGCAACCAGAATATATGCCATCTTGGAGTGGGGGGGAGGGTAGAAATGGGGAGAAAATTTGTAATTCAAACTGTTGTGAAAATCAATGCTGAAAACCAAATATGTTAAATAAATAAATTTAAATTAAAAAAAAGAAATTGAAAGGAAGGATTAAAGAAACATTTCCCTTGTTTCAGGAGAGAGGTAGCAAATAGTGAGTATGATATTGCCTATGCTTAAGATGTGGTCATTGTGTCACTTTCTTTTAATTTTATTTTTAATTTATGGAATAAAACAGGCATTTCCATAACATAGTATAATAAAAAAGATGATTGCTCATGAAAAAAAATAACACAAGCAGACAGAGTCACTGTGTAGAAATAGCTGAGTTTAGTGTGTCTGTGGTGTGGAAGGAGCCATCTCATCAGTTCCTTCCAGGTGGGGATGAGTGACCAATATGTAAGGATGGGATAAAGTCCTTGTATTTCTCTCCAGGGTCCTTCAGGCTCAGACTGAAATTCTTCTGCTCAGGACACCAAGAACATGATTTATGTGGACATGCTCCTGGGTATTGCCTTCTTCTTCCAGACAGGAATTGGGGTTCAGGGAAACTTCTTCCTGATTTATCTCTTCAGCTTCCTTTTCTTCACTGGCCAAAGGCTGAGACCCATAGATCTGATTCTCATTCAGCTGGCTGTGGCCAACTCCTTGGTGCTTCTCTCCAGGGGCTGCTTTCAGGGCTTGGCAGCTTTGGGTCTGAAGAATGTTCTGGATGACATTGGCTGTAAAATTGTCTTCTACCTTCACAGAGTAGCTCGTGGGCTTTCCCTCAGCATAACCTGCCTCCTGAGTGGTTTTCAGGCCATCATCATCAGTCCTCACAACCCCAGGTGGATAAAGCTTAAAGCCAGAGTCCCAAGATACATTATGCCCTCTATTTTCTTCTCCTGGATTTTCCACATGCTGCAAAATATTCCTATTATTGAAAAAGTTAAAGGACCAAGGGGCACTGGAAACATCTCAGAAACAAAAGAGTATGTATACTGCTCCATTAATGTCACTACTGCCATCAGTACCTCACTTCATGCACTTGTATTCTCCCTCCCTGATGCTGTGTGTATGACCTTCATTAGCTTTACCACTGGCTACAAGGTTTATCTCCTGTACAAGCACCACAAGAGAGTTCAGCAAGTTCACACTGACAGATTTTCCCATAAAGCCTTCCCTGAGACCAGAGCCACCCAAATGATCCTACTGCTGGTGAGCACCTTTGTCACTTTTTATTTGCTCAATTGCATCTTGACAGGAGTTATGCATTCAATAACATGTAAACCCTGGCTGGTGCATAGTTCTGCCTTCTTGGCTGCCTGTTTTCCAATGCTTAGCCCCTTTGTGCTGATCAGCAGTGACCCACAAATCCTGAGGTACTACAGTGCCTTCCATGGTAGAAAAAGTCCATATACTGACTCCAGTAATTCTCAGAATAACACAGAATGACTCCAGTAATACTCCATCCCTAATATCTTTCCAGGCTCTTGTCAAAGAGTAAAGTCACTGGAAAGACTTCAGCTAGAAGTGTCAAAACAGATGCAGAATCCTCATGTGGCTATTTGGACTAGCTCCAATTTCACAGCAAAGGGACAGTTGGGGATCCATTACAGTCACTGGTAATGGAATCAGGCTGATTTCAAGTAGAAGGCACCTGTCACTGCTCTCCCAAGAACCCCAGATCATCAGGTTGGTAAAGGCATAAGACCCTATGTATTCTAATGCACACCCAACAGGAATGCCATTTGTAACACCCATAACCAGTGCTCTTCCCTCTTTGAGAACCTTCATTTAAGGATCTTCCTCCCTCTCAATGGCTAGCCCTTACCATTCTTAAGTTTCTCCTTACCTTCAACACCAGTCTGGTTTTCTGCAACTTTGAAGGGCCAACCAGGCTAACCTCTCATCTACTTTTCCTCATTTGTTCCTTAGGAGATACTTAGATTCCGTCTAATCCTTCTTACACATGGTGCTAATTGAAATACTTCAAGAAAGCTATAATGTTTCTCCAAGCCTTGTTTTCTGTGTGACCCTTGACTTAAAGGGCCAATTGCATGAGTCTCTTTCTTCATTGGTCAAGATTAATTATTCATTGCCTTGCACCTGTATGAAGATCAGGCAAAATTGTTGAAAGAAGGAGAGAAAGCAGATCTGTGCTTCTAGCTTTGACGAGCAGGAAATGGAAGGCAAAAAGAATTTATTAAACACCCTCTATGTGCCTGGTATTGTGCTAAGCAATTTATAGGTATCTCATTTGGACCTCACAATAACCTTGTGAGGTAACTGCTATTATTGTTCCCATTTTACAGTTGAGGAAACTGAGGCAGACAGAAGATAACTTGCCCAGGGTCATACAGATAGGAAAGACCTGAGGCCAGATTTGAACTTTCTGATCTTTCTCATCTTCAGATCTTTCTAAATCAATTTCTCCATTCACTATGCCCCCTAGCTGCCCAATAAAGAAGGAAATAATCATTTATCAAGCACCTACTAGGTGCCAGGCATTGCAGTAAACACTTTACAAATATTATCTCATCTGAGAGAGAAGATGCACTATTGCAGCTTCTTTTCAAGTCCCTGAAGGGAGAAAAAGACTCTGGGAAGGCAATGACATGTAGAGGCACTGGCAATCTCTGTAATACCCATATCCCCAGGTTACTCTTCTAGATACTTTGGAGAATGTCCTCTTGGATGAGATCTGAGACCTTCTCTCTTCATTAAGCTAGGGAGAGTTCATTCACTCTGTTTTGTCTTATATATGTTCTCCTACGTATACTTTCTCTGATTTCTGCTTTGATATCAACTTGGGATAAATATATTTATTTGCTATCCACATTGTGTATTCAGTGTGCATCTGACATTCGATAGGAAAGAAATCAAGCCTTGGACAAGTAGCTTGAGGTACTTCTTTCTTTTTTTTAATTTACAAAACTCAGTTCCACAAGTTATTGTTTAACATATATGCACCGAGTGGTATAGCATGCAAATTCTTAGAGGAGAGGTTAAGGGAGTTACAGGAAGAAATAGACAGCAGAACTATAATAATGGGAGACCTCAACCTTCCCCTCTCTGAACTTGATAAATCTAACCTCAAAATAAACAAGAAAGAAGTTAAGGAGGTAAACAGAATTTTAGAAAAGGCAGATATGATAGACCTCTGGAGAAAACTGAATGGGGATAAAAAGGAATATACTTTTTTCTCAGCGGTACATGGCACATACTCAAAAATTGACCATGTGCTAGGGCATAAAAACCTCACAATCCAGTGCAGAAAGGCAGAAGTAGTCAAAGCATCCTTTTCAGATCACGATGCAATAAAAATTATTTGTAATAAAGGAGCATGTAAAATAAGCTAAAAATTAATTACAAACTAAATGATCTAATTCTAAAGAATGAGTGGGCCAAAGAACAAATCAGAGAAACAATTAATAACTTCATTCAAGAGAATAACAATAATTAGACAACATTATGCAGCAAAAGAAGTTCTTAGGGGAAGTTTTATATCTCTAAATGCTTACATGAATAAAATACAGAAAACGGAAATCAATGAATTGGGCACACAACTAAAAAGATAGGAAAAAAGAACAAATTGAAAATCCCCAATTAAATACCAAATTAGAAATACCAAAAAACAAAGGAGAGATTAATTAAATTGAAATCAAGAAAACTATTAAATTAATAAATAAAACCAAGAGCTGGTTTATGAAAAAAAAAACAATAAAATTGATAAACCTTTGGTCACTTTCATTAAAAAAAGGAAGAAGAAAATCAAATTACCAGTATCAAAAATGAAAAGGGTGAATTCATTTCCAATGAAGAGGAAATTAAAACAATAATTAGGAATTATTTTGCCCAATTGTAGGCCCTTAAATTTGACAACCTTAGGGATATGGATGAATATGTACAAATATATAAATTGTCCAGGTTAACAGAAGAGGAAATAAAATTCCTAAATAACCCCATCTCAGAAAAAGAAATTGAGCAAGTCATCAATGAACTTCCTAGGAAAAAATCTCCAGGACCAGATGGTTTTACACGTGAATTTTATCAAACATTTAAAGAACAATTAATTCCTATACTTTACAGACTATTTGGGAAAATAGGTGAAGAAGGAGTCCTACCAAATTCTTTTTATGACACAAATATGGTACTAATACCCAAACCAGGAAGAGTCAAAACAGAGAAAGAAAATTATAGACCAATTTCCCTAATGAATATTGATGCAAAAATTCTAAATAAAATATTAGCAAAAAGATTGTAGAAACTTATCAGAAGAATAATATACTACAACCACATAGGATTTATTCCAGGGGTGCAAGGCTGGTTCAATATTAGGAAAACTATCAGCATAATTGATCATATCAACAACAAAACTGGCAGAAACCATATGATCATTTCAATAGATGCAGAAAAAGCATTTGACAAAATACAACACCCATTCCTATTAAAACCACTAGAAAGCATAGGAATAAATGGAGCCTTCCTTAAAATTATAAATAGCATCTACCTAAAACCATCAACAAGCATTATTTGTAATGGGGATAAGCTAGGCGCATTCCCAATGAGATCAGGGGTGAAACAAGGATGTCCATTATCACCCCTATTATTCAATTTGGTGCTAGAAATGTTAGTTGTACCAATAAGAGAAGAAAAAGAAGTTGAAGGAATTAGAATAGGCAAAGAAGAAACTAAATTATCGCTTTTTGCAGATGATGTGATGATTTACTTAGAGAATCCTAGAGAATCTAGTAAAAAAAAAACTACTTGAAATAATAAACAACTTCAGCAAAGTTGCGGGATATAAAATAAACCCACATAAATCCTCAGCATTCCTATACATTACTAACAAAGCCCAACAGCAAGAGATAGAAAGAGAAATTCCATTCAAAGTTACTGTATTTGGGAGTCTATCTGCCAAGACAAATGCAAATAAAGTGAGATATAAATAAATGGAAAAATATCAGTTGCTCATGGTTAGGCCAAGCTCATATAATAAAAATAACAATTTTACCTAAATTAATTTATCTATTCAGTGCCATACCAATCAAACTACCAAAAAATTATTTTACAGAGCTGGATAAAATAATAACAAAACTCATCTGGAAGAACAAGAGGTCTAGAATATCTAGAGAATTAATGAAAAGAAATGCTAGGGAAGGTGGCCTAGCCATACCAGATATCAAACTATACTATAAAGCAGCAGTCATCAAAACTACCTAGTACTGGCTAAGAAACAGAGTCGTGGGTCAGTGGAATAGGATAGGTACACAAGACGCAGTAGTCAATGACTATAGCAATTTACTCTTTGGTAAACCCAAAGAATCTAGCTTCTGGGCTAAGAATTCACTATTTCACAAACACTGCTGGGAAAATTGGAAAATGGTAGGGCAGAAAATGGGCATAGATCAATATCTTACACCATATACCAAAAAAAGTCAAAAAGGGTTCATGATTTAGGAATAAAGGCTGATATTATAAGCAATTTGGGAATGCAAGGAATAGTTTACCTGTCAGATTTATGGAAAAGCAAAGAATTCATGACACAACAAGGGATATAGAGCATTACAAAATGCAAAATGGATAATTTTGATTATGTTAAATTGAAATGTTTTGCATAAAAAAGTCAATGCAACAAAGATTAGGAGGGAAGCAGAAAATTGGGAGAACATCTTTACAATTAGTGTCTCTGATAAAGGCCTGAACTCTAAAATATACAAGGAACTGAGCCAAATTTATAGGAACACAAGTCATTCCCCAATTGAGAAATGGATAAAGGATATGAACAGGCAGTTTACAGAGGAAAAAATTAATGATCTCTATAGGCATATGAAAAAATGCTTGAAATCACTACTGATTAGAGAAACACAAATCAAAACAACTCTTAGGTACCACATCTCTCCTGTCAGATTGGCTAAAATGACAAATCAGGAAAATGATAAATGCTGGAGAGGATGTGGGAAATTTGGAACACTGTTACATTGCTGGTGGAGTTGTGAACTGATCCAAACATTCTGGAGAGCAATTTGGAACTATGCCCAAAGAGCTATAAAAATGTTCATACCCTTTGACCCAGCAATACCTCTTCGAAGGTTGTGTCCCAAAGGGATCACACAAGTGGTAAAAGGACCCATATGTACAAAAATATTTATAGCTGCTCTTTTTGTGGTAGCCAAGAATTGGAAATCAAGGGGATGCCCATTAATTGGGGAATGGTTGAACAAGTTGTGGTATATGACGGTAATAGAATACTATTGTGCTATGAGAAATGAGGAAGATACAGACTTCATACTAGCCTGGAAAAAGCTACACGAGATAATGTTGAGTGATCGGAGCAGAACCAGGAGAACATCATACACAACCACAGATATATGGATTCCGTGATGACTAACTTTGATAGACTTGGCTCTTCTCAGCAATACAAGGCTCAAAGACAGCTCCAAAGGACTCATGATGGAGAGAGCTATCTACATCCAGAGAAAGAACTATGGAGTCTGAATGCAGATTGAGGCACACTGTATGCTCTTCCTTTTTTCCCTTTCTTTTTTTTCTCCTTTGTTTTTGTTTCTTCTTTCTCATGATTCATTCCATTGGTCATAATTCTCTTTACAACTTGACTATTGTGTAAATAAGTTCAATGAGAAGTTACATGTAGAAGATATGTTGGATTCCATGCCATCTTGGGGAGGGAGGGCGGAAGGGAGGGAAGAAAATCTGGAATTCAAAATTATGTGGAACTGAGTCTTGTAAACTAAAAATAAAAAATCTTAATTATAAAAAACGTTATTGCTCTATGCTCATTTTCTGCCATGCTATTTCCAAGTTTTCCCAGCAGTTTTTTTGAAATAGTGAATTCTTAACCCAGGAGCTGCACTTTTTTGGTTTATCAAATAGTAATTAGCTATAGTCATTGATAACTGCATTTTGTATACCTAACCTATTCCACTGATCCACCACTCTATTTCTTAGCCAATACCAAATAGTTTTGGTAACTGCTGCTTTATAATACAGTTTAAGATCTGCTATGGCTAGGCCTCCTTCCCTAGCATTTCTTTTCATTAATTCCCTTGATATCCTGGACACTTCTTTCTTGTTGAAGAAGTGGTCTGGAAAGCAGCCTGAAACCTAGAAATTACTAGAAACCTTCAGTCACGTCTAATTCTTCCTGACCCCATTTGGGGTTTTCTTGGCAAAGATACTACAGTGGTTTGGCATTTCCTTCTTCAAGAAATTACTAATTCCAGACTAACAATATATAAGGGATCAGAGAGATATAATTCTACCATATGGCCCCTTCTCCCTAAGAAGAACAGAGTACTAACCTCTTGGCACAACCTCCTGCTAGGCAAGAATCAGAGTTTTCCCTGAAGGAGGAGAGGAGAAGGAGATTGAAATATCTATTCTTGCCTGCCTGCAAGCCACAGCTAGACAGACCCACATGGGCATATAAAACCTACATGGGTAAAAACAAAAGACCACGCCACACACCACCCCTTACATCTTTAGCATCCCTATTTCCTCCAATGATCCTCATATGCCACAGTCTACACTAAACTTACAGCCTTGGACAGCCTCCCTTGACATTAATTGGAATGTAGGACTATATCTTCTCGCCTGTCATTTTCCCACCATAAGGAACTGTTAGTGAGGAATTCCCTTTGTTAATACAGACTGGCAGCTGTCCTGTGAATTAAAATCTTGGAGCATTGCCTGGGGCACTGAGACACAAAGTAGCTTACCCAGCACCACATAGCCAGTATGTGTCAAGGGAAGAGCTTCACCTTAGGTCTTCTTGAATTCTAAACCAACTGTCCATCCACTATGCCATGGTGCCTGTCTACATTTATCCCTCTTTAATTTCACCTTATCCCATATGTTCCATCATTCACATTCACCAAGATCACTGGGGATACTGACCTTGCTCTCCATCACATTAGCTGTCTCAGTCAACCACAAGTTTCATAAGCATGGCTACATGGGACAGTGGATAGAGCTCTGAGCCTGGAGTCAGGAAGACCTGAGTTCAAACCCTCCTCAGACATTTAATCATTTAACTTCTGTCTGCCTCAATTTCTCCATCTGTGAAATGGGGATCATAATAGCACATCATAAGTGCTTTTAAAATGTGTGTACCCTTCCCAGCAAACAAAAATGTCCCATACTATAGCCAAAGCATATCCCACCTCAGACCTCTCCTTCACTCTCATTTACCCATTAATTGCTATTGTTTGGATTTGGAAATTCAAACAGTCTGGATTCCACCTAATTAAACTGTTATCTATGAAGAAGACACAGATGAGTAGTACTTTGTCTGGGAATAAAAACGTCCTGGAGATCTTGGTGGATTTCAAATGCAAGGAAGGGCCTCAATCTGACAAGGAAAGCAAAGAAATGATTGAATTAGTTCCTTAAGAGAGCCAGAGTATCCTGACCTAGCTCCCACAAAACTCCTCCTTCCTGATCAGACTGCCTCTGGAGAACAGTGGGTAAGTCTGGGCACCTTATTTTGGAAAGATGGGTGAGAAAGGAAGATTAATCTTCAGGGGCCTGTCCAGAGGAGGACAACCTGGATGGTCAAGGTCCTTGACTCCATGTCAGGAGCAAATGAAGGGATTAGGGTTGGTTAGGGTTGGGGAAGAACAGACTCAGGTGTGACAGAACAATTATTCTCCAGTATTTGAAGGGATTGCACCAAGAAGATAAAATAGGTTTGATCTGTTTTATTGCAGAGAGTAGGAAGAAGAACAATAGATGGGATTTGCAAAGTCAATTCACGCTTGATGAAAGGCAAACCACCTCCTATGCCTCCCTATATTCTCATCCCGGTCAAACGTTTCCTGATTCCTCTTCCAGCCATATCTTGTTCTACCTTACCATTTAACTGCACCATCTGTGCGCCCCCATAGCCTACAAAGATGGACATTTCTGAACCAGGCCAGCAGGAACATTGGTTTTGCTGGACTATGCATATGCTATAAGGGGTTTGCTTTTATTTTTGTTATTTTTCATTGAGGGAAACAGTGGGAGAGTGTAGTAACAATCTTGCTAACCTCTGCTGTAGGGGTATAAGACCCCCAACAACCAGCACACAGAAAACTGCCAACACAGGTTCTTTGATCTGCTTTACTAAGGAAAGTAACTTTAAGGGGTTAACAAACTCAATTTAATCAAACATACAAATATCATTCACAGTTCAGGGGGAAAGATCAGCCCCCTGAACTTCAAGACAAATACAAATATCAACAGACAGATCTTGTCTGATTCAAATCACAATACATAGTTACCGGTGCCAACTTCTGGGTTGCAAAGCTGGGGGCCATTTGCAGCTTGCCCGGACTCTCAACGCTCCTTCCATGAGTGTGCCCCAAAAGTCAAAAGCCAAGCTGTCCTCAATTATATCCAGTTCAGAGCCCTGAGGGCTCTGACCTCACCCAGGCTGGGTGTGGGATAGTTCCCTAACCCCAGTATCACGTCATATACAAATCAATGACTCCCAATTGTCTCTGTGATGAGAAATAACCAAGACAAAAAGATCCTACTTTATCTGCCCCATTCACACAAAGGCCAGAATCATTAAAGGCATTTAAGAAGAAAAGCAAAAAGTTCCACCTTAGTTACTATTACAGAGTGACAATAAATAATGAAAACAAATTATAAAATGACGTGAATGTGATGCAAAAACAAAAGGCATCAATAACAATTAGATTTAAAATTTTTAATTTCCTAGTATTGAGTGTTTCCTGTCCTTTCTACTTACAGTTTTTATCAATGTATATTATCGTCCTAACTCTACTTACTTTGTTCTGCATTCACTCATGCAAGTCTTCCCATTCGTTTGAATTGCTGATATCTGTCATGTCTTATTGCATAATCATATCCTATTATATTCATGTCTAAGTGAATGCTCGCATGATTTCCACTCCTTTGTTACCACAAAATGGGCTGCTATGAATATTTTGTTATGTCACCCATGACCCAAAGGGATTTCTTCTCACATGAGGGTTCCAGTTCTGAGATCAAGTGCACCCAGATTCATTTTGGAGGCAAGCTGATCCCAAAGAAGTGAAATTAGGTGTTTTCTCCCCCACTCTGATGGGTTATACCCCCAAACCAGCCCAGAACTTCAGTGAACACATCTTAACATAAGGTTTAGAAGTGGCTCATGTCCAGAAGGAATTAATATGTCCCCTTTGAGAAAAATACTCAAATGTCAAAGCAGATATCAGGTCTAGGACAGTTATTTATTGTCTACAACACAGAAAAGAACGATTAAAACACAGAGGTTCAGAAGCAAATTAATAAATACTTAAAATATGGACAATACATCACAATCATTGAAATTAACACCCCAAAATAAAGTTAATTTGTAGACCTACTAGGCAAGTATTTCACCCTTGTCTGACTTCTGTGGTTAACTCCATGTTTGTCTCCCAGAGCTAAACCCACAACTAAGTGATGTGAGGACCTGTAAAAGACTAGCCATGAGAATCCAGAAGGAAAGGTGTCAAATGTTTAGGACTCTAGAGACTGGTGGACAAGAAAGGGAGAAGGGAGGAAAACAAAAATTCAATGCTGATTACAACTTTGAGTAGAGCCCAGGAGGAAATAGGAAACGAAGAGAAGGAATAGGAGCCAGAGTACTAGAGAAGTTCAAGGGTTTCTGGGAGATCTCTACCCAGTAGTGTTGGGCACATAGGCTGAGGGAAGTCCAAAACAAGAGTGGCTAAATGAGGCCACCACTGCTCCTCAGTGTGGGAACCTCCTAGGAACACTGCAGCCCTCTCCAGACCCTTTTGCAACCAATTCCTAGAAGCCAGCAAGGGTATTGAGGAAAATCAGTTGCAAACAGGACAGTAGAGTCAAAAGAGGAACGTTAGAGAAAGGCTTACTCCAATAGTTCATTGAACTTTTCCCATAGCTGTGTTCTAGTTGGTCCCCTGCATCATCTCAGAGAAACAAAACTTATTCAACCATAAAGATAGCATGCATAAATCTGCATTCATGAAGATAGAAGCTTGTAGAAAAAGGAATGAACAAATATTGGAGGAAGAGTCATCTCAATGGACAAGTAAAGCCAAAATGACCTTGAATAAAAAAAATCCCATAAGGAAGAAGAAGGTATTCATTGAATTCATTAAGTACTCCCAGAGCACCAACAGGGCACTCAAGAACCCCCAGAGTGCTTCCTAAGAGCAATTAACAAATGACATGAAAACACTAAAAAATAACACAATTGAGAGGTCTCTAGGAAGAAAGTAGCATGTCTAACCAGAGGTTACCAAATTCAGACAATGAAACAGGCATTCTATAATGGTAGATTCTCTGAGAAAGAACTACAGAATGAGGCTGGGGGAAAAAGAAGAAAGAGGAAAAATAAGAGAACAAAATATTTGTCAAAGATTGTCAGAATATCTGAGAACCATACACAAGGATGGTCTTTTTCTGAGTCTATGTTTCTAGAACTCTCTGCCACATTAGACACTTTTAACTACCTTCTCATCTTGCAAACTCCCTCTTCTGGATATCTGTGGTACTACATTCCCTTAGTTCTATCTCTCAGACCATTCCTTCTCAACTGCCTTTACTTCCTCTAACTGTGAATGTACCATTATCAAAGCTATGGCCAAGACCCTCTTTATTTTCTACATTATTTCATTTGATCATCATGTAAACTCCCAAAGGGTTAATTATCTCTTTGTTGATGTCTTCCAGATCTATATATCCAGTCCTAATTTCAAACTAGATGCCCTAAAGGCATATCAAATTCAACATGGCCCAATCTGACCTCATTAGCTTCACCCCAAACCCACTTCTCTTTAAAGTCTGATTGTGGAGAGAGTGGAGAGAGGGGGATGCTGGAGCCAGAGACAATTGTGAGGTTTTCAGTGTATTTACACCTTACAAGTCAGCAAATGTTACTATTTAGGGATTGTTTTGTGGGCTTGTTGATGGTTTAGACTTTTTAAAATGGTGGAGAAAATGTTAGTAATACAAGTTAAATAGAAAAGTGTGTGGCTTTTCAGAGAGAGCTGGTTGTTAAACATTTACAAGTACATCCCTATGTATGGAGCATGGGAGATTTCAGAAATAAATGAAATCTGAGCTGTGTGCCTGGCTTGTATTTTCATATAGTCAATTGGCAGTTACTGAAAGTTTTAGAGCAAGAGAGTGACCCACAAAATTCTGCTGGTGCTTTGAGGAGATTATTTTGTTAGCAAGGATGATCCTGGAGGAGAGGAAGCCAGACCCCAAGTAAGAGGTATTGAGGTTGGGGAGAGACAATATGAAAGGAAAGAAGGGAACAGATTAAGAGATATTGTGTGCTGAAACCACTTGGACTCTGTTCCTCAATCCCTGGGATCTCCTTTGTAAGTTTTTGCTTTATCTTGCATCCACATCACTTCCTGAATATTTTCAAAGTATCCCTTCTTCTTCCCTCCCCTCCTCCTACTCCCTTTTATGTGTCCTCTACTCCCACTAAAATGTAAACTCCCTGAGGGCAGGGACTGTCTTTGACTACATGTAATTGCTTTCCCAGAACTTAGCAGAGTGTCTGTTATAACACGGCAAGTGCTTGATAAATGTTTCAATGTTCATTCCCAGATAAAATCCTCCACTGAGAGAAAGGAAGGATGAGATAGTGTCACAGGTTGGAGGAGAGAAGAGAAGGTCTGGCATAACCTTGATGGGAATTGTGAGAGCCATTCAGAGATGAAGAATGGGTGGGAGAGACAAGTTGATTGGGTAATGTGTTTGTACTCTATCTCCCAAGTTCTGATTGTGGACAGTGACTAGCTCCCTTTAATGATGCATAGAAGAGATTGGAAGCAGTGTGAAAAACTTCTTAACAACTGGTTTTGTCCCAAGGTAGAAGTAGCAAGTATTATCAGCCTTGATTTGCCAAACTGAGGCTGAGAGATGTTAAGTGGCTTGTCCATGGTCACACAATTAGTGCATGTCAGAGATAGGGCTTGACTAGTATGGTAATCTCCATTTTAGAGATGACAAAATTATTGGTCAGAGAGACTTGCTTAATAACTGTTAAGAGGAGGGGTTGTTAAGCTTTTTATTTTTCATGAACCGCTTTAGTAGTCTGGGTCCCTTCTCAGTCTAATGCTTTTAAATGCATACAATAAAATGCATAGGATTACCAAGGAAATCACTTATATTGAAATAAAGATTTAATTTTCCTGACCTCCCAGAAAAACAGATATGGTGGCCATAAAGTTGTATGGATTTAGTAACCAAGTGGATATGAGGGAGAAGGAAGGGTCAAAAATATTGCAGAGGCTTTAAGCTTAGGCAACTCAGTGGGCAGGAGAGGAGGGGGACTGGTGGTATCTTCATCAAAAGGAAGTTGGTATGAGTGACCATCGGTACCACCAAGGTAGTAGAATAGAGATGGCAAGAAGATAATAGGAAATAGGGCCCTGAAGCTGAGGGAAGATATTGGGGGAGGGGTGGCTATAGATTTGGAAATCAACTGCATAGAGTTAATACTAGAAGCCATGGAAGAGGCTTGGCAATAATGAAGAAAGAGTGGAAGGAGGGCTGAGGACAGATTTTGAGATACCCCCAAGGAAGCAGCATCACTGGATCACAAATTTCTTGCTCTAAGGGACCCACTAGGTCACCTTGATCAGCTAGCTCTCTCATTTCACAGAAAAGCCAACTGAAACCCAGAAATATTAAATTACTTGCCTGAAGTCATACAGATAGTGACAGAGACTTGGACTGAGTATCTGTTTCCACTGTTTCCACTGTAGGCCCACCATGAAACCAAGAGAAAAGAATAACAAAAAAAGGGAGGAGAAGAAAGAAGGAGAGGCAAATGACCAAGGAATGGAGGGCCCAGAAATGATCACAGGGAATGGGGTGAAAAGTACAAGTACAGCAATTAGTGTTGGTGAGGAAGGACCCTCATGATCTGAGACAAGGGAATGATGAGAGTATTGGTGTAGGGTTGGAAGTTTGCAGAAGAGATGAAGAGGTTGTTAAGAGATTCCTCAAGTTTAGTAAAAACAGGTCACATCATAGGCTGAGGGGGGCAGGGCAGAATGGAAGCCTCATAGATAATCCAAACATTTACTAAATGCAGTAGGGAATCACTTTGAGGGGAAGACAAGACTTGGAGTTAAGATTAGAGAGCAGGATTTTGTACTGCACTCCCTCTGCCTGCCTTTGGAAGCACAGAAGTAAGAGAAAGATGGTAGCATTGGAACAGAAGAAGAATGAGGCAGCAAGGGCTTCTCTCTGCAGCAGAGGACACCAGCAATCATTTCTTCTCCTTCATACTCACTTTTCTGTAGGCATCCAAGTCACTATACTGGTTCTCCTCTATCTGACCAATCCTTCCCGGTCTCCTTTACCAGATCTTTGTCCAGGTCACACTTGCCAACAGTGGGTGTTCTACAGCTCTGTCTTCAGCCCTCTTCTCTTCTCCCTCCCTACTATTTTACATGGTGACCTCATTGGCCTCCATGGATTCAGTCAATTACCATCTTTATGTAATGATTTCCAAATATGCTTGTCCAGCCCTGATACCTCCTGACCTTTACTCTTCCCTCTGCACCTTCCAATCAGACATCCAAAACTAGACATCCCACACACACCTTAAACTCAACATGTTCAAAACTGAACTCACCAGTGCATGCTGTGCTGGACCTGGAGTCAGGAAGACCCCACTTCAAATACAGCCTCAGACACTTAACGGATGTGTGACCCTGAACAAATCATTTAATTGCTATGTGCCTCAATACTCTCAAATATAAAATGGAAGGAATATTAGCACCTACCTTCCAGGTTTTTAAAGATAAATGAGATAATATTACAAAGTGACTTGCTAACTTTAAATCTCTATGTAACGACTATTATAATTATCCTTTCCCACCAAACCCTCCCTCTTCTGAACTTCCTAATTATGTTCAGTCCCCTAGGCTTACAACCTAGGCATTTTCCTTGATTCCTCACTTTCTCTCTCCTTCCATATCCAATCTGTTGCCAAGTCCTATCAATTTTACTTTTGTATCATAAATCATAGTCCTCATCATTTCACACATGGATTATTTCAATAGCCCATTTGGTGGGCTCCCTTTCAGAAAGAAAGATATTCAAAGATATAACAAAGAGTAAGTCCATGAAGAGTAAGATGGAGTTAGAAGAAGGAGGCAAAAGGTTGTGATAAGAGAAAATTTCAGAGCAGCTTCCTAAAGGCAGGAAACTTTTAGGTAATGATGAGGCCTAAAGGGTGTCCACCTCTCTGGGGAGATTAAAAGGAGTGCAGACATGGGGATAATGAAGAAGGTGATAAATGGAGAGACCAAGATGACAATCATACAGCTTAAACTCCTAACTCAAAGAAGATGGCACCAGAAATGGTTTGGGAAAAAAAGACTTGATGGCACATCCTGAAGTTATTAATGAAGGTGGAAGATTGCTTTCTTCACAGCTGAAGATGCCAGAGATGATATTATGAATGAAAAATATGATTGAATGCCATGAACTTTTGAGATGGAAAGGCCTGCGAGTGACTGCAGAGGGAGAGCTTGGAGGGGGGAAAGGGGAGTGAGAACAAGGAGTATGCTGACTTTTAATGGCCATGCAGTTAAGGGAATGACAAATCAGTAATCAAAATTAAAGCAGATGATCAGGGATGGGCTAACTTCAAGAGAAAACCAGTTTTTAGTTAGTGCCAGGAAGATGAAAAGGGGGAAGAGGAGAAAGGGTGAGGGAGATGGGGAGGAAGTCAAAGGGGAGTCTTTAAACGACAGAGTAGGGGTCCAAATAGACAGTGTGTAAAGAGGGCACAGATGAAGCACTTCCTAAGTATGCAGGAGACAGATGAAGGTAAGTGGGAGGAAATGTTACCACAGAAAAGGAATTTTTGCCCAGAAATATTGAAGTGCTGAATAAGAGAGATGAAGGAAGCAAGAAGTTGGTATTTCCTAGCTATTAGGCAAGGCTGGATGAAGTAGGCAGAGTTTGCACAGTACTTTATTCAGCCATCTACTTAATAAGCTTCCTGGCATTGTTTTAACTCTTCTTATGGACACCAGGTAGACCTGAAGGAGGAATAATCTCACTTTCCCTACTGGCCTCCTATGTGAGATTCAGTGGATGCCTTGGAATTTCTAGAGTCAACCCAAAGATTCAGCCAGATATAGACACAGTAAGTCAGTCAGTAGCTACATGCCTTAGTGAAAACCTTACAGGCCAACCCAACACTAAATTGGCCTAATCATTCTGCTTGATGCTCCTATGCTGAACAAAGGTGGAGAAAATCAGGCAACTGCTACTGACTCCAATACAAATTTATGTTACAGAACCTCAACTGGGCCCTCACTACAACAAGGCCATCCCCCCTAATTAACTCACTATCCCACTTGCCACAGTAGCTCTTCCAAACATTTTGATCCCTCCTCAAACCTCCTATAGCTCTCCTTTCTCCTTGACTCCCCCTACTAAGAATCTTGCCTCATATTTTATGGGGAAAAGTGAGATCATTTGCCAAGAGCTCACTCCTCTCCCCTCTGCCTCATCTTGTATTCCCCATATTCCTTCTGCCACTATTTCCTCCTTCACCCCTATCTCATATTATAAGGTTGCCCTTCTCCTTGCCATATGCCATACCTGCACATATCATCCTGGGGATAAGATTGTATGACTAATAAAACTGCCTGAAATGAAGGATAGAGGATTTCCATCTTGATTATTGCTTTGCTAGTGGGAGAAATTGGGTGAAGATGTTGATTTGCAGATGGTGTTGGGGGTGAAAAAAAACCCAGGGATTCAGGGATCCCAAACTAAAGTTCCCAGGGCAAGGTCATCTGGATTGAATTCACAGACCCAAGAAATCTTTAAGTCACATTGGCAAAAGTTTATTGCTATGCTTTATAGCAGGCAAGAATTCTTAGGGAAACTGCAATCTAAAAGGGGACACAACTATATCTTATATAGGGCGTTTTGGGGGGAAACATGTGTCAAGTGTCTTGATTAGTTGTTTTGGGGTGGATTTAGGGAGTGGTTAGTTCTTAAAGGAACATGCACTTTTAGTGTCTACTGCACAGGCGTATTACCCAGAGTTCACTGGGAAATAGCCCAAGGCAGGGCTAGAAGGAGGTGTGGTTTTGACTGTGAAAAGTCACTAAGTCTACTAACGGTCAGGGCTAGCTGAAGATATCCAGGTTGCTTCCATCAAATGTCTTGTTAGTCAAGATTAATATAAGGGAGCATACATTTGACTATGTCTAGGATACATATCAGTAAGGTCAGCAAGCGGTAAATATCGTTATGTCCCAGTGCACAGCCAATTAGCAATACACAGGTATATCATTAAGGTAGAATTCATGACTTCAAAGATAACCATGAATATGCCTGAATGGTCCAGAATCACAGGATATAAGGAATTCTCTAAGTAGAAGGCAGAGGAGTTAAAGCATTTATTGAAGCTCAAAAGTAGCAGACCCACGGACCAGTGTCCCCAATTCAACATCCTGGCAAGAACCTTCCAAAACCAGTATATCCATCTCACAATAGTGACCAGGAGGCCACAGAAAAACATTATGGCAGCAAGCCAAGCCATACTGGTGCTTCCCCCGCTCCCCAATGCCAGGGCCCTCCAGCAAGAGGACGACCCACTGGCCTCTAGCCCCTGCTCAGCACTCTCCAGTCTCCACAAGGGTCAGTCCTGCCTTTTTGTAGCACCTGCCACCATCGCCGCCGCTTCTGCCGCAATCTCCAAGCTGTGTTCCAGCTAGCTGACCGCTTCCTCTCTCCTTCAGCTCTTCACCGCTCTCACCAACTGCCTCTTAGCTCTGCTCCAACCGTTCAGCAAGCTCCTCCCACCGCAGGCTTCAAGTCATCACGTGCACCAGAACTCAGGCACCTACCATCGGCTCCGGTCCTAGCCAGTCCCCCCCAGGACCCTGAGAGCCCCGCCCCCGAAGCCCAGTGAGTGGGAAGGAAAGATCTTCCCATTCGCTGATTGCCTCTACGTTCGGCCCAAGCTCTTTCATGTCCATTACACAGATCAATGGGAAACTGGTGTCAGTAATACAATAACAATAAAACAACGCAGCAAGGATAATACAAAGAACACTATCATCATTGTCCCCCCCCCATCCCTCGAATGATTGGGGCTCAAAACCTTGGGGTGAGGGGTGAAGGTCTCATTTTCCATAGCTTCTTCTTCCTGAAGTTGGGCATAGAGCTGTCCCTGCCCCAAGAGTCCCATTTCAGAGGTCAGTTCTTTAGCGAGCTGGCAGGAATTCCAAGAATGCTACGCGCTTAGGCAGTCACCAGAAAGTGCAGGGTGCTTAAGCCTAAAGGAGACAGAACTAGCAACAAGGTTAGCCAAAACAAAGAACAGAAGAGTAGGCAAGTATGGGCTATTATCCTTCAAATAAAATCACCCCCATTCTGGTTGAGACTCCAATTATACAAAAATTTGATCTCATAGCCTAACTCAAGTAGGAAATGTTTCTTTTCAAAGGGAACACAGTAAGGAAACTAATTCAGAAGCGTCCCATCCTGGACGGACACTAGGATTGCCCTCCCGGCTTTTTCTCCAGATACAAACTTTCATCTGTTAATCACACAAGATCACCTTCCCTCTGAGTGGCTTGTGGCATTTATCAGTGTCAGCCGTACTTCTGGCGTCCATGAATCTATTATTATAGCCCTATTCACAGTAAAATATATGGTTCAGGGGTACGATTCGGTAATTATCTTCCCCTGAATAGACAACTGTTACAGTGTTGTCCTTCCTGTGGGCTTCTGAAGCCTTCGGAATATCATCTGGCTTCCGTTTTACCCATACCTTAGCTCTCAATTTTATTCCATCAGTAGAACCAAAGCCTTCCTTTCCTCTGAGAGTTATTTTGGAAGGAGGGTCAGTTTTCACAAAGGATATTTTTTCACAGGGGATAATAATCACTCGGACTATCCTATTGTTTCTACAAAATTGTACAGGTTTTTTACCAAATTCTGGAGTGTCACAACAATTTCTCTTTGATAATTAGAATTTGTAACTCCAGCCAATACATGTACTCCTTGAGCTGCTAATCCTGGTTTAGGTAATATCCATCCAAAATGATTCCTGGGGATTCTCATACATACCCCTGTAGAGGTTTTTCTTATCTCTTTCCTATTCAACTTAAAATTCTCTATACAATGTAAATCATATCCTACCGAACCAAGTGTTCCTGAGCACGATGATGGGACATCTTCCCTCACAGTCCAAAATTCAATGTTTCAGATCTCAAGTGTTTGCTGTTTTCTAATCTGCAGATTTGGGGTCATCATTCTGGCTAGAGGTGTACTCCCTCCTAAGGGCCTGTCGATATGAATTATTAGAGCTTAATTTTCTTAGCTGTTCTTTCAACAATCCATTCATTCTTTCAATTAGCCCAGATGCTTGTGGGTAATATGGAATATGATATAGCCACTCTATATTATTCAATACACAATATCTTTTCATTTCATTATCCTTGAAATGTGACCCATTGTCACTTTGAATCTGCATTGGGGTTCCATAGCATAAATTTACAATATCTAGGGTTTTACAGGTGTTTTTCTGAGTTGCGTCCTTATAAGGACAAGCCACTAGTACACCTGAATAGGTTTCAACACATGTACATATATATTTACCTCCTTTATCTTGGGATAGTGGTCCAATATAATCTATCTGCCAAATTTGGGCTGGAACTTTTCCCCTTGCTATTTCTCCAGTTACTATCCTAGGAACAGTTTGTTCTTTTTTCAATTGGCATATACAACACTCCTCTGTTATTTGTTTTAACAATGCATGAGAGATACTAATACCTCAATCCTGTGCCCATCGATGGGTGGCCTGGACCCCTAAATGGCTGGCAGTCTGGTGGACCCATTTTGCTAAGGCTGGATCATCAGTTGGAGGTGGAGTAGGGATAATATGTTCAGTAGCAATCTTTGCTAGCCGATCCACATGTGCATTGTAATAACATTCTGGTGTGGTCAGGGTCGCATGAGCATCAACATGAAAAACTGACAAACTCATAACCAGAGACATATCCCATATATCTTCCCATAACTCTTTACCCCAAACTTGTCTGCCATGAATCTCCCAATTCTGATTCCTCCATATAGGCATCCACGTAGCTAACCCACTAGCTACCACCTATGAGTCAGTAAATATATGACACTGTCCTCCTTTCTCTGTATTGATGGCTTGATGTACTGCCATCAGTTTGGCATATTGGCCACTTCCACCTAACCCAGAACTTTCCAGAGTTCACCTAGTACAGGGGTTACAGGCTACTGGTTTCCAATGTCGCTTGTGTCCCAAATATTTTGCTGTCCCATCAGTAAACCAAGCATGTTTCTTCTGTTCCTTGGTTAGTCCATCATATCCATTATTTCATTTCACCAAGGATTGTACCAACTGTTTCTTAGGTTCAGGGGGTTTTTCATTCCCTTCAGTGTCAATGTTCGCTACAGATTCACGTAGAGCAGAAACTCCACTTTTGCCTGCTCTCGACTTATTCTGAATATACCACTTCCATTTGATTATGTTTGCCTCTTGTGCATGTCCAATTCTGTGAGAAGCTGGAGTACTCATTACCCAAGTCATAATCAGAATTCCAGGCCTTAATACCACTTCGTGACCCAGAGTCAGTTGCTCAGTTTCTACCAAAGCCCAATATGCAGCTAATAGCTGCTTCTCAAAAGGTGTATATTGCATTCCACACAAAGGTAGTTTCCTTGACCAAAATCTTAAAGGTACACTTCAGCTTTGTTGCTTTTGCCACAAACTCCAATTCACATAGTCATCTGGCACAGTCACTTGTAATTCCACTGGCCCATTTTGCATAGGCCATAAATCCAGCACTAATTGTATAGCAGGCTTTGTTTCCTCAAAAGCTCTACTTTGTTCAAGTCTCTAATAAAATTCATATTTCTTCCTGGTGACTTTATACAAGGGTTTCAAAATCTGTCCCAAGCATGGGATGTGGTGTCTCCAATAACCAAATAGCACTATGAACTTTTGGGGCTCTTTCTTATTAGTAGGGGTAGGAAAATCACGGATTTTTTGTCAAGTTTGTGGGAGAATTTCTCACAGTCCTTTATTCCACTGTATCCCCAAAAATTTTACAGTTTGAGCTGGCCTTTGAACCTTTGCGGGGTTAATTTCCCATCCTTTGCTTTGCATATGGTCAATTAATAGTGTCAAACTCTTCTCCACTTCTTTTATATTTTCTCCCTGTATCATGATGTCATTTATGCAGTGGGTAAGCTGTACACCAGGTAACTTTAATTCATCTAAATGCTCAGCTACAATCTTGTGGCAAATCATTGGGTTATGAAGATATCCTTGTGGCAGGCATGTAAATATATACTGTCAGCCTTGCCAAGTAAAAGCAAACTGGTCCCATTGCTTGCAGTCTATTGGGATCATAAAGAAGGCATTGGCCGGAAGGACTTCCGGGGGTGGAGCCAAGATGGCGGCTGGAAACCAGGGACTTGCGTGAGCTCCCCACCATGTCCCTCCAAAAAACCTATAAGAAATGGCTCTGAACAAATTCTAGAACTGCAGAACCCACAAAATAGAGGGAAGCAGGGATACAGCCCAGGACAGCCTGGATGATTGCTGGATGAGGTCTATCACGCACGGAGTGGAGGGGAGCAGAGCTCAGCGTGGGAGGCAGCAGGACCAACCAGACCAGGAGCCAGGCAGGACAGGCCCTAGCACCCTGAATCAGTGAGCTGTGGCATTTAACAGACTTCTCAACCCACAAACACCAAAGACAACAGAGAAGGTTAGTGGGAAAAGCTGCGGGGGAGAGAGTTCTCGGTTCGGCCACCACCCCAGGGGCAGTGGGGGAGGTGCAGCTACAGAATTACAGCTGCAGTTACTTCCAGCCCCAGGCCCACGTGGTGGGAGGAATTAAGTGGTGGATCAGAGCAGGAGTGCAGAGCCTGCTGAAGATCTGAGTCCAGTCCAGGTTGGTGGTTCTTGAGGAAGGAGGCGTGCTGGGGTGGCAGAGCTGGCTGTATAGAAATAGCTCTGAAATCAATGGTACATCCCCTCAATCCTGAAACAAAGTACTCTTTGCTCTACAAGCAGTCATACCCCAACGAAAAACTCAAGGATCAAGTAAGTTGGCTGGGAACATGGCCAGGCAGCAAAAACACACCCAGATTCAGTCTCAGACTTTGGAATCCTTCTTTGGTGACAAAGAAGACCAAAACATACAGCCAGAAGAAGTCAACAAAGTCCAAGAGCCTACACCAAAAGCCTCCAAGAAAAACATGAACTGGTCTCAGGCCATGGAAGAGCTCAAAAAGGAGTTGGAAAAGCAAGTTAGAGAAGTAGAGGAAAAATTGGGAAGAGAAACAAGAATGATGCAAGAAAACCATGAAAAATAAGTCAATAACTTGCTAAAGGAGACCCAAAAAAATACTGAAAAAAATATTGAAGAAAACAACACTTTAAAAAATAGACTAACTCAAATGTCAAAAGAGCTCTAAAAAGCCAATGAGGAGAAGAATGCTTTGAAAGGCAGAATTACCCAAATGGAAAAGGAGGTCCAAAAGAACACTGAAGAAAATACTACCTTCAAAATGAGATTGGAGCAAGTGGTAGCTAGTGACTTGATGAGAAATCAAGATATTATAAGACAGAACCAAAGGAATGAAAAAATGGAAGACAATGTAAAATATCTCATTGGAAAAACCACTGACCTAGAAAATAGATCCAGGAGAGATAATTTAAAAATTATTGGACTACCTGAAAGCCATGATCAAAAAAAGAGCCTAGATATCATCTTTCAAGATATTATCAAGGAGAATTGCCCTGATATTCTAGAGACAGAGGGTAAAATAGAAATTGAAAGAATCCACAGATCACCTCCTCAAATAGATTCCAAAAAGAAAACTCCTAGGAACATTATCACCAAATTCCAGTGCTCCCAGGTCAAGGAGAAAATACTGCAAGCAGCCAGAAAGAAACAATTTGAATATTGTGGAAAAACAATCAGGATAACACAGGATCTGGCAGCTTCCACATTAAGGGACCGAAGGGCTTGGAATATGATATTCTGGAGGTCAATGGAGCTAGGATTAAAACCAAGAATCACCTACCCAGCAAAACTGAGTATCATGCTCCAAGGCAAAATATGGATTTTCAATAAAATAGAGGACTTTCAAGCTTTCTCAGTGAAAAAACCAGAGCTGAATAGAAAATTTGACTTTCAAACACAAGAATCAAGAGAAGCATGAAAAGGTAAACAAGAAAGAGAAATCATAAGGGACTTACTAAAGTTGAACTGTTTTGTTTACGTTCCTACATAGAAAGATGATGTGTATGATTCATGAGACCTCAATATCATAGTAGCTGAAAGGAATATGCACATATATATATATGTGTGTGTGTGTGTGTGTGTGTGTGTGTGTATGCATATATATATATATATGTGTGTGCCTATGTATGTATACATATATATATATATATATATATATATATGTAGATATATACATATGCACAAAGGACACAAGGTGAGTTGAATATGAAGGGATGATATCTAAAAAAATAAAATCAATTTAAGGGATAAGACAAGAATATATTGAGAGAGGGAGAAAGGGAGAGATAGAATGGGGTAATTTATCTCGCATAAAAATGGCAAGAAAAAGTGGTTCTGTAGGAAGGGAAGAGGGGGCAGGTGAGGAGGAATGAGTAAATCTTGCTCTCATCGGATTTGACCTGAGGAGGGAATACCATACACACTCAATTGGGTATCTTACCCCACAGGAAAGAAGGAGGAAGAAGATAAAAAAGGGGGGATGATAGAAGGGAGGGCAGATGGGGGAGGAGGTAATCAAAAACAAACATTTTCAGAAAGGGACAGGGTCAAGGGAGAAAATTCAATAAAGGGGGATAGGTTAGGAAGGAGCAAAACATAGTTAATCTTTCACAACATGAGTATTGTGGAAGGGTTTTACATAATGATACGCATGTGGCCTATGTTGAATTGCTTGCCTTCTTAGGGAGGGTGGGTGGGGAGGGAAGAGGGGAGAGAATTTGGAACTCAAAGTTTTAAAAACAGACGTTCAAAAACAACAACAAAAAAAAAAGTTTTTTCATGCAACTAGGAAATAAGATACACAGGCAATGGGGCATAGAAATTTATCTTGCCCTACAAGAGAAGAAGGGAAAGGGGGTTGGGAGGGGAGTGGGGTGATAGAGGGGAGGGCTGACTGGGGAACGGGGCAACCAGAATATATGCCATCTTGGAGTGGGGGGGAGGGTAGAAACGGGGAAAAAATTTGTAATTCAAACTTTTGTGAAAATCAATGCTGAAAACTAAATATGTTAAATAAATTTTTTAAAAAAGAAAGCAAAAAAAAGAAGAAGAAGGCATCAGCCAAATCAATAACTGCATACCAAGTCCCTTCATGTTTCTGTATTCTATTAAAGTAACAGTGTCTGGAACAGCAGCATACAGGGGAGCAGTGACTTTGTTCAGCTGTCTATAAGCTACTGTCATCCTCCACATTCCATCTGACTTTCAAACTGGCAGACAGGGTTGTTCCATTGAGTAGTTGTAGGGACTAACACTCCCACTTCAACACATTCTTTTATAGTACTGGCAATTTCATCTGGACCACCTGGCACACGATATTGCCTCAGAGTAATTACTTCAGAAGGTTTGGGCAAAGTGATTGGATCCATCTTCATTTTCCCCACTAAGACTGCGTTGACACCTATTTTCCTCACAGCAGATTGGTATTTCCCTTCAGGTAAATTCAGTACATCTATCCTAATGATGTATTCAGGAATCGGCACAATAACCACAGTTTATTCTTTCTTGGGCAACTGTCCAATTTTCATCATCAATTTAACTTGTCTGGCTGATATTTCAGCCCCTCCTAATCCTGTGACGGAGTTCCATGGCTGAACTTGTCTGGATTTCCATATACAAGGGTGGCCTCTGCCCCAGTATCTATTAAAGCCCTAGTTACCATACTTGACCCATTTTTCCAAAATATGGTCAAGTTAATGTGGGGTCTGCAATCCAGCCTGTCTATTTCCTTAATTTGGACTGGAGCTTGGCCTGTTTTCTAGTATTCCCTAACATGTGACTCACTTGGGTGTGAGGGTTCAGGGTCTGTAGCATCTACAGGAGCAGTTCTTATTTCCCTATTTTGTCTGTTACCAAGTCCTTTATCTGGGTACATTCTGTACAGTTCATTGGTTGGAATGCCATCTATCATTTCAAAGTCTACTCCTGCTCTCAATAGAGCAGTGAACATTTCTGGTCACTCTATTTTTGTGCCAAATTCGCTGGCTATTCACTCTCCTCTCTCAGGGAGATCTATCCCTTCCCCAGTCTCCTAAGTCACTTAACTGTAAAATCTTATCTATCACCACTGAAAGACGGCTCCCTATTTCCCCAAGTAACAGAGTCAAAATCAGGTGTTTATAAGCAGGAGGAGCTGTCCTGACTATTAAATTCCTATGAGGGACTCCCAAGGGATCATCATAATATCTGTCTGCAGTTCCTGCAATGATAGCAGTCTTCATTACCTCCTCCTTTAGTTTTATGATACAATCTCTAAGTGAATACCAAGGTTTATTCTCAGTGGGCCACGTAGAATCAGTAGCATATCTCTTATTACATCCTTCAGCGACTAACACCAACAGATTAGTCTTGCCATCACCATCTCTTTGCTGATGATGTTCCCTAAATGCTTGCTGAACTAGAGGGTCATGGCTGATACCTATGGATCTCATACAATCCACCCTATCTACTGATATTCCACCGGCCCCTTCATCACTGAGTCTTACCATCCAAGATATTAACGATTCTCCCATTCTTTGGGTGGATGTACTCAAAATGTCTGTGATTTCTTGCTGTGAATAATCTTCCAGAATTTCCCTCATAACTGAATTTCACCGTGGGTTTCTGTCCTCCTCCTTTGTATGGGATGAATGTCTGTCTGAGTATTTGACCATCTCTCATTCTCTATGCAAGGGACATTCTGAACCCTAGTAGCATTTTGTTCCTCAGCCCCTGACATTGTCTCATTTTCTCTCCACTCCTTTCCCCTGCCACCATGGCAAGGACAAAGCAGGCAGTCAGGCTCAACCTGGGCTTGGCTGAAATGCACTCTTGGCTTATTTGGCCTCCTATTGCTTCTATCCACATTAACAGAAAAATTCTCATTTGAGTCAGTAGACCCTTGAGCAAGTTTGTTCTCCTGTTATCTGAGACTCCCCTTTTTGCCATGGCATAGGAGTGCCCCCATTTCTTTCACTTAATCTCAATCTTTCATATACTAGCCTATAGGCTGATAACACTATCCAGCTTTGCCTAGATACTGATGCCCCTAACTGAATTCTAACCTCTTGTAAACATCTTTCCAAATCCCTGGGATCTTCTCTCTGTAGCCTTGGTTCCCAATTTTCACAGAGTCCGGCTCTTTTAGTCCAGTCCTTTGCTAGGGAGGAATAAAATGGATCCTTCCACCCTGGGACATTCATGTCTTCCTCTGAAGTTCTTCTGCTTCTAAACAGAGATTTTATACCTAGCGATCCCATCCAACTCGTCGCCAGAAATATCATTAAGGTAGAATTCATGACTTCAAAGATAACCATGAATATGCCTGAATGGTCCAGAATCACAGGATATAAGGAATTCTCTAAGTAGAAGGCAGAGGAATTAAAGCATTTATTGAAACTCAAAAGTAGCAGACCCACGGACCAGTGTCCCCAGTTTGACATTCTGGCAAGAACCTTCCAAAACCAGTATGCCCATCTCACAATAGTGACCAGGAAGCCACAGAAAAACATTATGGCAGCAAGCCAAGCCATACTGATGCTTCCCCTCCCCCCCCGCCCCGTCCCCACCAATGCCAGGGCCCTCCAGCAAGAGGACGACCCACTGGCCTCTAGCCCCTGCTCAGCATTCTCCAGTCTCCACAAGGGTCAGTCCTGCTTTTTTGTAGCACCTGCCACCGCTGCCACCACTTCTGCTGCAATCTCCAAGCTGTGTTCCAGCTAGCTGTTTCCTCTCTCCTTCAGCTCTTAACTGCTCTCACCAACTGCCTCTTAGCTCTGCTCCAACCATTCAGCAAGCTCCTCCCACCACAGGCTTCATGTCATCATGTGGACCAGAACTCAAGCACCTACCATTGGCTCCAGTCCTAGCCACTCCCCCCAGGACCCTGAGAGCCCCGCCCCCGAAGCCCAGTGAATGGGCAGGGAAGATCTTCCCATTCACTGACTGCCTTTACAATAGGGAGTCAGACCAAAAAATTCTATAGGCAGACACAGCTGGCTGCAGTATCAGGAGAGATAAGTGTTTTGCTAGGGCATGCTGCCCTTGAACTGGAGAGAAACTACTAAGGCCAATGCTTTGAAGCTAGGGAGAGATGTGATTTTAGAACTGGATGTGGTTTTGGAATTGGGGTTCAGGCACAGGCACCCAAGAAGAAGCTAAGGAGAAATGTAATGTTAGAATTAGGGTCTAAGCACAAGCACCCAAGCACCCCATAAACAGGACAAACCATTGTGGTTTTGCATAGGAGAGATTAAAAAGTGGGTGGAATATTGTGAGAAGTGGTACCTGGTGGAGGGAAATGTAGGTGAGAGCAAGAAAGGATTTTGAGAGAATTCAGAGGAAGCTCAAATGGATTACGGAAGACTTGCTTCTAATTCTGGATTTGCTTCAAGTTTACAGGAATGGGGAGGGTCATCAGTCATTCGGAACCAGTGTGAGGGAGACCATACCTCTCAGTACCCAAGACATGAATCAGGCAGTCAATTTGTTCCTCACTTAGGCTTCATTTCTTCCCAACTGCTGGTACAGGAGAATCTGCTGAATATGACTGTAACACTAGGCCCTGTTCGCAGATCTCCTTCTCAGAATCCTCTGTGCCCAAGGGATGTAGACTTCCATGATCTCTCAGCCTCTCTAGGTTGGAATTCCCCACCTACTATGGCACCAAGAGACAAAATCCAAAGCACTTTTTTTGCTCTCCCCAACATCCTCAAACCCCAAAGGTAAACAATGAATTAGGTCAGAGGATCTTAACCTTTTTGTGTTCTAGAATCCCTAGGGCGGGAAAACTGGTGAAGACGATGGAGCCCTTCTCAAAACCATGTTTTTAAATGTATAAAATGTGTGAGATTACAAAAGGAAATCAATGCTACTGAAACACAGTGATTGAAACATTTTTGAAAACAAGTTCATGAACTCCAGGGTAAGAATCTTCTTAACAGACCATGGTGAATCCTTTCTTCCATCTTTGACTTCCTTTGGTTCTATCCTAAACCCCACAGCAGAAGAAGCAGAAATTGGACTCAGCCAAGCCCACACAAGACTAATTTAAATCTCAAAAGAAATCCCAGCTAGACTTAATCCATATTAAGTATATCCCTGTCTTAGGTGGAAAAAAAATCACATTAGTCATTTTTCAACCATCTTTTATTCCTTTTCTCTGAAAATTGAAAGATTAATTATTTTGCAAAATAAGAATTTGGGTTGAAAATTTGTTGCAACTCTAATAATCAGAGAAATATAAATTAAGCAACTTCAAAAGACTACCTTAGGCCCATTAACTTGGCAAAGATAGTTCAGTCAAATGATAAAAATTCAACAAAGATGGAACTGTGAAATTCACAATAGGCACATGATTACAGTGATAGTAGATATGTACACTGGTCCAAACTTTCTGGAAAACAATATAAAGCAAGTATCAAATGGTACAAAAGTTTTAATATTCTTTGACCCACTGACTTTACTTCTAAGATAAAACCCTAAGGATATTATAGAGAAAAAGGGAAAAAAGACTCTACAAAAAAAAACTCATAGGGGCATTAATCCTAATAGCCCCAAACTGGAAACAACTGACATGTTTATGATTTGAGGGAATGGTTAAGCAGTTCTGGGTATGTGAATATAATGGAATATCAGAGTGCCTCATGGAAGGACAAATATAAAGATTACAATGAACTATGGGAAGATTTTCAGGAAGTGATACAAATTGAATAAAATCAAGAAAAAGGAAAAGAACAGTACTGATGTTGGCTAAAAAGACCTAAGAAACAGCAGCAACATAACACTGAAAAATCACCAGAGGAAATAGCATTCTAAAGGGGACCAGGAAGCCAATGGGACATTTCTGTGGCCATCTTGTCATAGTTAATATAAATTGTTAAATGCTTACCAAACTTTGAATAATGGAATTTATGATTCAACCTATGAGTATTTCTTTTCATTTTTGTCATATTCATGAATGCTTTGTTCTCTCCTATAGAGTTTAGAACAAAAAGGAATTCCAAGTGATTTGTTGTAATCCCATAGGCTAAGGGCTGGTTCAGATCCTGCGTTGGCTTCCCATACTGAGCTCACTTAGGCAATGTGCCCCCCCCCAATGATAGCAGAGAGGGACATCATAGCAAGGACAGTCTTTCCCTCCCAAAGCCAAATGACAGGTCTTTAGGAAACTTTCCCCACATAAACTTTTACCCTTGAAGACCTGTATTCTTTAAGGGATTCTCCAGTCTGAAGTCTCTGTGGTGAGATAAACCTGGCCCAAATGGATCTCCATGGGCATTACAATTTAGTATGAAAGTCATGAGACTTTCAGAGGGTTCAGCTGGTACTGGAAGCTTTCCCACACTCATTCAATGTGAGGGGTTTCTCCTCAGGCTGAATTCTCTGCTGTGTAAGAGGATGGCCCCTCTGGCTGAAGGCTTTTCCAAGTTTGTTGCTTTTATGTTGCTTCTCTCCGTTATGAATTCTCTGATGATAAATTGAGGATGACCAATGACTGAATGCTTTTCCACATTCATTACACACAAATGGTTTCTCTCCAGTATGAATTCTTTTGTGTTCAGTGAAGTTCCCCCTGTGACTGAAGGCTTTCCCACATTCCTTACATTCAAAAGGTTTCTCTCCAGTATGAATTCTTTGATGTTCAGTAAGTTTTCCTCTCTGATTGAAAGCTTTCCCACATTCATTACATTCATAGGGCTTCTCTCCAGAATGGATTCTCTGATGATAAATAAGAGATGTCCTATGGCTAAAGGTTTTCCCACATTCATTACATTTAAAGGGTTTCTCTCCAGTATGGATTCTCTGATGCAGAGTAAGATTTGAGTTTTGCCGAAAGGCTTTTCCACATTCGTTGCACTGATAGGGCTTTTCTCCAGTATGAATTCGCTTATGTTCAGTAAGGTGGCCACTCTGGCTGAAGGCTCTCCCACATTCATTACATGCAAAGGGTTTCTCTCCAGTGTGAATTCTTCTATGTTTATTAAGGTTTCCCCTCTGACTAAATGTTTTCCCACAGTCATCACACTCAAAGGGCTTTGACCCCATAGGAATCCTTTGATGCTCAGTAAGGCCTCCCCACTGATTGAGGGCCTTCTCACATTGAGTAAGGGGTATCTCTACAATGTGGATTCTCTTATGCTTAATAAAGGAAGAACATGTACTGAAGGCTTTCCCACATTCATTACACCTATAGGGCTTCTCTCCAGTGTGAGTTCTCTGATGGTCAATAAGATGTCCTCTCTGGGTGAAGGCTTTGCCACATTCATTACATTGAAAAGGTTTCTCCCCCGTGTGAATCCTCTGATGTTTAATCAAGTGCCCCCTCTGGCTGAAGGCTTTTCCACACTCATTACATTGATAGGGCTTCTCTCCGGTATGAATTCTCTGGTGTTCTGTAAGGCTTCCCCACCGACTGAAGGCTTTCCCACACGCGTTACATTTGTGGGGCTTCTCTCCAGTATGAATGCTCTGGTGCTGAGTAAGATATGACCTTCTGCTGAAGGTTTTGCCACATTCATTACATTCATACAACTTTTCTCCAGGATGGAGTCTACGAAACTGAATGAGGTCTGAGTGGTAACTGAAGGGCTTCCTGCATTTATTATACTTATAAAGCTTACTCCCTAAGGAGATTCTATTACGTTTAATCAGGTCTGAAAAGGGTTTTATGTTCCTTCCCGATGTATCATATTTATGGAGGCTTTTTCCTGTGGGAACTTTTGGCTGTAAAACAAAGATTGAGCCCAGACTAAAACTTCTTCCAAATGTATTGCATTCGGGGACACTCACCTTATTCAAAGCTCTTCTGTGAGTGACTGTTTCTGGTCTGAATTGTTTCTCCTGTTTAGCCTTCTGTCTCTGTAACCTGACATTCCACTCCCCAGTTTTTCCTATCTTGGAATACCAGGGACCATCCTTTGGCTGGCTTTGCTGTAATGGAGCTCCCATGGGAAGGCCATGTGTTGGAGGTGAGCCCTGGATTTCACACTTAGCATGATGACTAAGGGAATCTGAAAGAAATCAGAGAAAAAGAACCATCAGTAGCACTCATCTCTGCAAGGGGGAATGCAACCTAGACTTCTGGGCCTCCCGGTAAAGAGAAAGACGCTCATTTTGGGACAGATAACACAAACTCTGTTAAGATGGAATTGAAGCTCAAGACAGTCCAGGGGACAGTGGCATACTACCGATGCCAAGATCTGTACTAATTGTGTTCTAGGATACTGAAACCACTTATATATCATTAAAAACAAGAGGTTCAATATAAAAATTCAAGAATAAAAACCTTCTTGGCAGACAGAATGGAAACAGTGGGAAAATGAACTCAGATAATGCTCAGTTGGAAAATAACTTTTAATCTCTGCAGACAAAAGTGACCAATCTGGGAAATGAGGCAAGGGAAGAAAGTTTCAGAATTATTGGATTTTCCCAAAACTGTAAAGGGAAGATGAAAAGACAATGTGGTATGGTGGAAAGGGAACCAGAATTGGAGTCATTGGGGCCTAATCTGAACCTCAGTTCTGCCACTTAATACCAATACGATGTTAAGCAAACCCCTTCACCTCCCCCAGGACTCATCTGTAAAATACAAAGGGGTCAGACTAAATGATCTCTCAGATCTCTTCCACCTCCAAATCTCTCATCCTGTCATCCTTGTAACAACAATTCTACTTGCAGCTACTCTGGAGGTGTAAGACCAATAACACCAGCACATAGGAGGGTTGCTAGCAGAGGTTCTTTGATCTGCTTTTCTAAGGGAAAGTGACTTTAAGGGGTCAACAATCTTACTTTAATTAAACATATATCATTCACTTAGTTCAAGGGAAAAGTTGGCACCCTGAACTTCAGAGAAAATACAAACAAAAATTACAATCAGAAATTATATAAACAGAGCAAATACAAACAGCAAAGATCAACAGACAGGGCTTCCAACTGTCTGACCAAAAGCAATACGTACATAGTTACCAGAGAGAGAAGCACCAACATCTGGGTTTTCAAAGCTGGTGGGCTCCTTAACAGCTACCCAGAGTCTCATCTGGCCACATCACATGAACACTCTTCCCATGAGTGAGCCCCAAAGCAAAATGCTAACCTCCCAGTATATATACACTTCTTCAGGGTCAGAAGGCATCACAACCCTCATAACCCAGACCCATGAGACTTAGGCTTCCATGTGACTTAAACAGGTCACATGGGCCTATTAATGGATGGGAAAGATCTTCCCATTAAGCAAAAATACATTAACAATACGATTCCTACAAATCTGATTGATGTATTTTAGTAGTCATAAAGGAAAAATGTCCCAAGATATAGAATGAGGAAGAGCTTGCAAATCAACAGGAGAGGATGCCCAAAAGGACTCAAGGCCACATTCAACTTGGACAGAAACATGATTCTCAGGGATTTCTACAAAGGCAAAATGAAAGATGGAAAAAAAAAAACAAGAAGAAATGACAGAAGCTGGGACAGAGCCCAAGCTAAGCAATCCAGGACTTCATTCACAAATCAGCTAACCAGCAAAGCTGCTCATTCTGTCAAAAGGCAAAAGGTAGTCATTTAAAAGGCCCTGTGAATTTGAGAAGTTTATGGCAGAAAAGACTCAAGTTAAAACGTGGGGGATTGGGGAGAAGGGGGATCATTGTCCAACTAAACTCCTTTTTTATCAATGAAAACTGGGACAAAATGGGCCAAACCAATTAAATATGCAAACAACAGAAAACTGTGACAGCAAGCTCACACATCAGACCAGATGGAAGGATTCACAAAGTCTTCAGGAGGCTATAATTAGGGGGTAAAGCAGCAAGGGATGATGGGAAGAATGCTGAACTGAGAGCCCCTAGGGGTTCATCACCTTTTTGGTGTCCTAGAGCCCTTGGCAGCTAGAAGAGCAAAGCCGTCTCAGAATCATGTCTGTTGCCTACGTTCATGGTTGAAGAGAATAAAAATAGTCCCTCATCTACCAACTTTATCATCTCCTGGGATAACACTTGCTCCACACTGAAAAGATTTTGGATTACTTTATATTTACTTATCTTGGTACATGTTGCCACCATCACCACCATCGCCACCACCACCACCACCACCACCACCACTCCACTCAGTAAACAGAAAGCTCTTGGAGGGCAGAAACTGTTTCATTTCTGCCTTTTCACTCCCTGTGTCTATTAGGGTTACACTATAAGGATTAGCAAATGCTTATTGAATCGAGTGGCCTCTTCTGCCCTTCTAGAAGATTCTGTGCTGTGAAAATAGGAGAGTGTACTGTACAATACTAAAAATAGAATTAGATACCAAATCTCACTTCATATACCACAATAAATTCTAAATTAATTCAGTGATCCACTTATTTAAAAAGTATAAAAATAATTAAACATGAGTGGCTTTTATCACCTTGGTGGAGGATTGCCATACTTACATCTAGTAAACAAAAGGAAGAAACTACAAAAGAGCAAATAAAGGAGCTTGATTATAAAAAGAGCTTTTGCACAACAAAAAGCAATGCTTCCAAAATAAAAAAGAAAGAAAGCACAAGAGGAGAGGTTTTCCATATTTGCTTCTTATAAAAATGATATTCTAATAGGAGGAAAAATCCAAAAATATTCTTAGCAGCAATATTTGTAATAGCAAAAGCCTGAAACCAAGGGGAAATAAATGAATAGTTAAGTAAATGAGAGTAGAAAAATGAAATAAGATATTACAATGCAATCATTTAGTTCATTTTGTGAAGCACCTGCCCTGTGCCAGAAACCATGCCAGGTGCTGGAAGGCACAAAGACAAAAGGCAATGGGCCCTCCCTGGAGGAGCGTATGTAAGAAACGACAGAAATGAAGGAACCAGAGAAACGTGTGCAGAACCATGATCTAAAGAACAACATACATACTGACCTCGACTTCATACTTAAAGATAACAGAAACCAATTTATGCCAAATACACCAAAAGGGCTAAACAAGTTCAGGCAAACAAGGGTAATGTGCCACCATGTTAAAGTAAATTCGCTCCTCGTGGGGGTGAAGCTGCACAATAGCACATAACAGTGTTTCACAGACACATGCATAATCACCTACAGTCCCTTGGTTTGGGTTTTTGCTTCATCTTACTGCCTCAATTTTCTTACTTTCCCTTTTGTGTTGTTTTAAATTTCTGTAAAAATAAGATTCATATTTTAAAAAAGAAAAGTAATCATAGAGGGGAGAAGAAAAAATGTTTTAAGGTGCTATTTCTGAAAAAAAGATATTTAAAAGTTAGAACAAACTCACATGAATTCACAAGAGCAAGACTTATTCCTCGGTAGATGTGTCCAAATAAGATCTCACAAATTTTATCAAATACCTCAAAAGATGATAAACAATCACCTGAAAAATTCAAGTTCAAATTCTCTAATAATTAGAAAAATTCAAATTAAAATAAGCATCATTTATCACCTGAAATATATTAACCTGACCATGCTAATTATGAAATTCAATGCTGGCAAGTCTGTGGGGAAATAGGCACACTGTCATATGAATGCAGATGTAAGATTGCTTCAACTAATGCAATCTTTGGGAACTGATACGGAGCTACAACACTGTTCATACCTTCTGAGGCAGTGGACTGCCACCCCCCCCGCCCCCAATGAAGACTACAAAAAAAGACCTCTCTGAGGCAAAACAGTAATAGTGGCATAGTTGCCAGTGGGAGCCAGAGCTGTGAAGATAAAGTGACAAAACATACTTAGAGTGATTTGCAAATCTGAAAGTGTTTTTGTGTGGGGGGTGTGTGTGTGTGTGTGTGTTTGTGTGTGTGTGTGCGTGTATGTGTATAAAACTAACGTCAAAAGTGATTTTTAAGAAAAGTGGATTTCTAAGAGCTAAGAATAGTCTGCTAAGAGCTAATGTAACTAACTCCATTTTGTTGTGCATTCGCCATTTTTGCTATGTATGAGCCCTGCATGAACTACAGGACCAGCTCACCACAGGGGGTTCCCATTAGCATCTTCTTTCCTCCCCTAACTGGTACAAAAGACTTACCTATTACAAAGGAGGACTGCCCAGCCCAGCCCAGCCCAGCCCAAAGACTTGCACTCTCCCTGTTTCTCTTGTCTCACAAATGCTGTCTGGTCCCCCTTGATTCGGGGTAACTAGCTAGACTAACAAAGACATAGTCCTTCTCTACCTCTTGTAGCTAGTTAGATAATTCACCTCGACCAGCTGACCTCTTTTCTTTGTATAATCAGTTGCATTATAAGAATTAGTCGGTCTTTTCTTTCTGTCTCGTGTAATTACCAGCCAGACTCAAAGACACATTTCTCTCAACTGCAGGCAAAGTGGGTCTCACCCTAAATGAATCAGAAATGCAGTGTCCCTGCCTCTGGTTTGGGTTGGCTTATTGAGAGTTGCTAGTTAAGCGAGCTAAAAAAGAATTCACACAATGCTAGCCCAAGATTCCCCCACAGACCCCTCTGTGAGGAGAGCTCCCTGCCCAGTATGTCCAAGGTGCAGCCACCTGACCAAGCAGCTGAGCCCTTGTCCACCATATCTGTCTGGTGTCATTCACTCACTTGGACAAACGCCTCTTGAGACTTCGCCCTCTGGCATCCAGGGCACTCGACCTCTCTCCAACTGGGAGATGACATCTGGTTTGGAAACTGGAAGCCCTATTCATGAAGAGAGGAAAAGGAAAAGTTCTGAGGACAGAGGGCCAATTCAAAATTTCATTATCTTCAGGGGAAAGAGGGTAGTGAAGAAGGACCCAGTATCAACTCACTGAAAAAACTGCGATTCTGCCAGTCTTAGAAAATCTTCTTCCACTGAAACAGATGACATCCTGCAGCCCTACACTATCACACACTGGGCCAAGCTGCCTCTCAGAATATCCTGGAGTGAGGGCACTACCAAGAACCTCTATAGGATATGCCATATTCCCAAAGTCCAAAACAATGCATCATATATTTGATTCAGATGCAAAAAGAGCATTGGTTCGTTTATCCCCCTCCTTTCTAAAACAGTAGGAAACTTCAGGTCTTCAGGTGTCTAGACTAGGGCCTTAGCAATGGTCTTGACCTGGCATACCAGAGGAGCAGCCTCAGGGCTACTACAAGGAAGCTATGGGGTTTTTCACCTGGGGACAGGGAGCAGAAATATGCAATCAACCACAAAGGACTGTGGAACCTCCTAATATCACAGCTAGTACTGAGTATTTCTGCACAAAAATCCAAAACTCAGATTAAGCATTCTAGGAATACACACATATACACACTCCTCTCTGCCCCAACCTTTAACAAGTGACATTGGAATGACATCCAAGTGAACAGTTTCAGATCCCAAGGGAAAGGCATCCTTACCCAGAGAGACCAGGTTCTCATAGTTCTCCAGCATCACATCCCTGTACAGAGCCCTCTGAGCAGGGTCCAGCCTTCTCCACTCCTCCTGGGTGAAGTCCACGGCCACATCCTTGAATGTCACTGACTCCTGAAACATCAGGCAAATTCCTGATCACCCAAGATCCATTCACGGAAGAACTAGGGAACTGTCAGGATGCACTGGGTTTGGCAAAGGATGATGGGAACCTCAATCTATAAATAAAAGGTCACTCAGAGGTCATTTAGTCCAACCCCCTCATTTTGGTGATGAGGAAACTGAGGCCCAGAGAGGGGAGATGATTCTATGCACAAAATGTGTGTCCATGTCAGAATTCACACTCAGGTCTTATGGCTCCAAGTTCAGTTTTCTTTTCACTCACTGTGCTGTACATTCTAAGCCAAAGATGATGATAGCAATGACAAGGAGGATATGGAGGAGGAGGAAAAGAAGCGCTAACACTTATACAGCACCTACTATGTGCCAGGCACTGTGCAAAGCACCTTACAAATATCCCATTTGATCTTCATGATCTTGGGAGGTAGGTGCTGTTATTTATCCTGACTTTATAAATAAGGAAACTGAGGCAAACAGAAGTTTAATGACTTGTCCAGGGCCATGAGCTAGTTAAGTCTGAGGCTACATTTGAAGTCAGATCTTCATGACTCCAAAGCCAGCACTCTCGCTGCTCTGCCTGAGACTTAATTTGTATACGACACTATTGAGTTCAGCATACAGCTATTTGTTCTTTATTGCTCAAGTTCAGCCTAACGAGTCATTTGCTAAGCAAACCTGTCATTTAAAGTCTGAAGTTGCATTATTAATACAAAGAACATGTGCCTTCCCATTAGCTATGCAATGGGACTATGGGGTGGCCACCCACACCTCTCCTGCATTCTCTGGCTTGACTCGTTCTCTCCAACCTGCTCTTCCACTGGCAGATCTTGGTGCCCAGAGAAGAATAACCACATGGTTATATTCAGAGTCCTATGGGTCACAATGCTGTGAAGGAATTCCCCCCACCCCCCACTAATGATGTCATTTGTTCATCCCCCATCGAGGAACTTCTACTTACACAAAATCAGCCACTCACAATAATACTTTTAGATCTTAAACATAATCATTTACTTAGCAAAAAGGCTAAAGAATTAAATTTTTAAAAAACACACCATAGTAACTCAGTATTGGAACTACAGACTTCAGGGTTCTTTCTCTTCTCCATAAAGGTTCTTAAATGTTGAATGGATGGTTCCATTGCTAAGCTGATTTGATCCATGCTATGCTTGACTAACACTTCACTGTCTAAGTCAAACCAGATGATCTGCTGGGTAATTTCTCTGATTATCTGCTTCCAAGCTATTCTTCTTCTCAGCTGGACTTCCTTCTCAACAACTGTAGTATCTATCACTTCCAGCTTCATACTTAGTACAGTTGTGAAATCTGTCCTCTCACCTCTGCTCTCTTATCTTTATGGCTTCATACTCTGGGTCCTCTCTGCAAAGAATAACTCCACCTTAACTTGAGCTTAGTAGCCAAATTCTTATCTTCTATGATCACTGGACAATTTTGCTGTCCATATGGATCCAGTATAGTACAACTTGTTATATTTCAAAAATTATCAATAACTGTCACAGAATTCTCAATCATAGTAAATTTTTCTAAAATTGTTTATCTTGGAACTCAAAAAAGACCTATACCCCAGACAAGTGAACACTCTGAAAACATCAACAAACCGTTCCATAGGAAAGGTCAGTACCTTAAAGGGCTAGTACCTTATAGATACACATTAACATCAGCAATCGTGCTCCATTACTGATCACCATGTTCTAGGCAGAATTAAACACAAGACAATAAATCACAAATCTTATAGTAAAATGTGAGTCTGCCCCACCTCCAACCACTATTGTGCCCACTGCGCTCTTCCCCAAATGCAGCCTTTCTTTGGATCATAGAGACCTTCATGAAAACGTTTTCCCAGCAAATCCAAACATTTATTAGGCAGTGTGCTAGGAAGCTAGGCCAGACAGAAAGGTGGAAAAACAAACTGTGATCCCTACCCTCATGTTACGCATCATCTAGTACAAGACACGATGATAAAGAGAAATAACAGAGACACAAAATGGCGCATGCATAGAAGAAGTACCACCCTGGCACTGCCCAAGATGCAAAGTAAGAAATGTTACTGCTTGATTGGGGGAGGATGATCAGGGAAATGCTTCAGAGAAGAGATCGTATTTGCCCTAGGCCTTCAAAAATGGGAAGCATGTTGAGAGGCAGAGGAGGGTGTAAGAAGGACTTTGGAGGCATAAGAAACAGCATGAGCAAAGACAGGCAGAGAAGACTGTGTGTGTGGAGAAATTCCTGTTTTGGCTAAAGCGCAGTGCCAAAAGTAGTGAGCAGAATGAGCCAAGCCTAGAAACACCAGGTAACACGAGCAAAAAAAATACCGCAAATCACTACTAAGAGAAATAAAATGAAAAGCACCCTTAGACGTCACCTCACACTCTGCAAGTTGATAAAGATGACAGAAATGGTGACAGTCAAAGCTGGAGGGGTTCTGGAAAGACAGGCACACTGGTGCATTGTTGGTGAAGCTGGGAAGTGGTATAATTATTTTAAAAAGCAATTTGTAATTATGTAAATAAAGTAACTAGAATATTCATATACTTTGATCCAGAGGCTCTATTATTGGGCTTACACCCCCAGAAAGCCATTTATAAAATTAAAGTCCCCATATACTCCAAGTTATTTACAGCAATACTCTTTGTGATAGCAAAGAATTGGAAACAAAGTAGATGCCCATAGATTGAGGAATGGCTAAACAAATTGTGGGACATGAACATAGTAGAATATTACTGTGCTATAAGAAATGATGAATGTGATGAATGCAGACAAATATGAAAAGGACTATGCCAGGGGTGAGGAACTTGTGGCCTCAAGGGCACATGTGGTCCCCTAGGTCCTCAAGTGCGGCCCTTTAACTGAATCCAAACTTCACAGAACAGATCCTCATAATAAAAGGATTTGTTCTGTAAAACTTGGACTCAGTCAAAAGGCCGTACCTAAGGACCTAGAAGGCCACAGGTTCCCCACCCCTGGACTATATGAACTGACGGAGAATGAAGTAAGCAGAGTCCAGAAAACAATATACACAGTACCTCTAATGTAAATTGAAAGAGCAATGACACACCAAAAAAATACAAAATGATAAAGCTCAAACAGGAGAAGAATGAAAAGATATGAGGACACACTCCCAACTCATCCCTTCATGGAAGTAGGGGGTGCACAGGTGTTATATGTGGCACATGTTTTTAGAATTTCTCAATATGTCAATCAGCTGGGCTGTTTTTTTCCTCTTCTTTTTTTGTCTTTAAAAAATCCTATTTGCTACATGGAGTGGCTCTTTGGAAAGGAGAGAAGGATGGATACTGAAGATAACAGAAGGCATCAGTAAAAAATTTGTTTTTTAAAAATAAGAGGCAATGTTGGCAATGTCTAAACAAATGGTGAGACATGAAGGTAACAGACTATTGCTATGCTATGAAGATAATGAATATGGCACATACAGAGACGCATGGAAAGACATGAACTGATGCAAACAGAAGAAAGCAAAACCAAGACGCCAATATACACAAGCACCACGATGTCTAGAGAAGGAACAAACATAAAACAAGCAAAAACAACTACTGCAAAATTACTGAGAACAAGCATGGGACCAAAAGAGTAATCTGAACTCCTTTGGAGATGTTGGTGGGGGAAGGGGTCCACAGGTGTGGAACAGTGCATATACACTGATTGATTCTGGTGATTCTTCTCTCCCTCTTTCCTTTTTTATATAAAAAAAATTCTTTGTTATATGAACTGGCTCTCTGGGAGGGGGCAAGGGACACAGGAGGAATTTAAAACAAAAGCTCTCAATAAAAATGACAATGTAATCTTTGAGGATTCTGTGAGGAGACTGGCACATTAACTGGAGAGTTCCCCATCATGGTTGAGAAACTAGATTAATGTAATGGGGATGTGAGTACAGAGAAAGGGACAGAAGGGATAGACGTTGCAGACGTAAAAAGAGCAAAATCTGTGATGTCAGCAGGTTAAAGATCCTTCCACTGATGCAGCCTGCAACCCTTCTATAACTAAGCAGAAACTGTGGTGATTTTTTAAGAAATCATTGCCCAAAGCCAACATGGTACTGATCCTCTCTACACTCAGCCAGCCTGGTTCTCAGCCAATTTAGCAGGCCCAGCCTATGCTTGAGGTCCAGCCTGCTTGGAAGAATCTGCTAAAACTTGTGGTCTGCTACCATAGTGTCCAAGAACCCAAGACCATCTGGGTGTCTTGCAAGGTGTAGAGACATAGAGGACAGAGCACCAAACCCAAAGGCAGAGGCCCCAGGTGCAAATCCTGCCTCTTTCATTGATTCCCTACATGACCGTAGGCAGGTCCTGTCACCTCTGTGGGCCTCCTTCTCATCATTTGTCAAAGGAGAGGGCTGGTTACATGGCCTCTGGGGTCCTTTCCAGCTCACCCCCGTGATGATATGGCATCAGACTAGAACCCTATGGAAGTGGGTCCCCACTAAGTTTCATCTTAAGATGAAACTTCTTGTGATCTTTCTAGAACTCAAAATGCCTGATTACGGTACTGTCTTCAACTTCTCAAGATTTGTTGACTGCAAAAGAAAGCCCAGTTCCTTAGTTCAAGTGGCTTCCCAATCTAGGATAAATGGGAATGAAGAGCCACAAAAAGTCTTTCTATAGCCACCTCAGGAGCGAATCTTATTAAAACTTGGATGGTTGCTTCAAAAATATGAACCCAAGAATTTTAACATTGAAAGAGTTAGACAACTGGCCATACTCATAAACCCTGTAACCAGTCACAGGGAATATGATGCGTGGCATCCAACTGTTTAAAGGAAACGTCGGGACAATTGTGTGAAGAACGTGCTATGTTATTCGTCTGGATGATAGGCAGTGGGAGCAACAGACCTGGAGTCACTGAGACTCAGTGTTTAAATCCTACCTCAGCTACTGTCTTGCTGAGTGACCCTAAGCCAGTCCCTTTACTCCTCTGTGTCTCCATTTCCCTGTCTGTAAAGTGGAGGCAAATAAAAGCTCCTACTCCCAGGGTTGAACTGAGGATGAAATGAGATAATCATTGTAAAACACCTGGCAAACCTTAAATTGATATTTAAATGCTAGCTAATTTTATGATTAGCAATAAATAGGTAGATAAAAATCTGGAAACAACCTAAATGCTTAATGCATGGGAAATGGGCATGATTTATTGTTGTTCAGTCATTTCAGTCACATCCAGCTCTTTATGACTCCATTTGGCATATTCTTGGCAAAGATACTGGCCATTTCCTACACCAGATCATTTGACAGATGAGGAAACTGAGGCAAACAGGGTCAAGTGACTTGCCCAAGATCATTCAGCTAGTAAGTGTCAGAGGCTGGATTTGTACTCAGGTTTTCCTGACTCCAGGATTGGTACTCTATCCACCGCACCAGCTAGCTGCCCTGTTGGGTATGACAAACTGTAGCATATCAAATTGATGGGATTCACTCTATCTCTATCACAAAGAGTGGATAGAAATTCGGAAAGACGTGGATTGAAAAATGCAAAGTAAACTTAGCAGAACTAAGAGTTTCACCATTAATTACCATTAGAGAGCCAATTTTTATATTTAAAAAGTGTGAATGAACAAGCAGACATCAGAGAGGGATTTCAAAGGCATAACTGACAGATATACACAAACAGCCATTTGCACTTGTGTATTTTTCCATATAGTAAAAGATCTGTGATTTCACTGGTGCCAGGTGCAAGGAAGTATGAAAGGAAGGTTTGTTGGCTCAGTAAGAGATAGGCTTGGGCCCTCCCTCCACTTCCACAGAGTAAAGCCTCTCTCCCTCTGAGCAGCCTTTGTGAATCTTGGTAGCTAAAAAGCTTCCTCACCCAGGGGCCAACTTTCTGGGGAAGGGCCTCTTGAAAAATACTGAGGTTGGTCCTTGGATGATAGACCAGGCCTGCACCTCTGTGAAGGCCCTCAGGAGCCTTCTAGAACCCAGGCCCAGTCACCACCACACTCTGAAAATGGACCAAAGATGGAAAAAAGAACACTGTGGAGCTGGAAGGAACCTTAGCAGTCAACTGGCCCAGCCTCCTGCCTTATATACTGAACTGCTGGATCACTGGTGTTGACAGTCCTTTAGCTGTCAATTCTGAAATGAGGCTGCATTTATTATGGAAAGATCCCGGTTATAAGAATCTATGATAGGTGTGGGGAACCTGCAGCCTCAAGTCCACATTTGGCCTTTTAGGTCCTCAAGTGTGGCCCTTTGACAGAATCCAAGAAGTCTGGGCCACACTTGAGGACCTAGAGGGCCACATGTGGCCTCGAGGCCACAGGTTCCCCACCCCTGGTCTATGAACTCTACAGAGCTTCCATGAAAATAGTTCACTCTCTGGTGACTAAGACTCAGGCTCCTATACTGGGCTTGGCAGAGCTGCTACCATTGATAAGGGAAAGGAAGGTTGCTCTGGTCTGAGAAATGAAAACAGTATCTCAGAAGAAAGAGAGGAAGCCTTAACTCACCTGAAACCTGGCGGGCAGGAAGCCAGGAATCATTCCTTCCTCCTCAGGCTCCTCAATGCTCTTGTCTTGGTCAAGAGCAGAGTCTTGGAAAGGCAGATCTATGGCAGAAGAAAGAAGGCGTTCACCCCAGGGTGAAATTGCCCACAAATCACCCAGGGTGAGGCCAGAGTGGGAGAATTCAAAGGCAGTTAATAAATGCTTGTTAAATCGTTCCGGCGGAGACTTGCCCTTACCTGCCATCAGGGGAAAGGGCTATGGATATCAATAAATCGCCAAGAAACAAGTAACCATTAAACATTTTCTTTGTGCTAGGTGGTACAGCGGACAGCGCACCCCGGCAGAGAGTCAGGAAGATCTGAGTTTAAATCTGACCTCTGACACTGTGTAAGCCTGGGCTAGTCACTTCACCCCTATCTGCCTCAGCTCCCCATCTGTAAAATGGGGACACACTGGAGCAGGAAAGAGTAAACCACTCCAGCATCCTTGTCAAGGAAACCCCATGGGTAAAATCCAGGTACCACCGAATGACTGAACAATAACATGTGGTAGTTACTGAAGACACACATAACAGCCGGCATTTCGTTTGTGCTTTAAGACTTGCGTAGAATTGTCTCATTCTGTTCTCACAACGACTCTGGGAAGCAGGTTTGTTATCCCCATTTCACAGATAAAAAAACTGAGGCAGAGAAAGGCTAAATGACTTGTACAAGGTCGCACTGCTAAGTAACTGTCTGAGACAGAATTTTAATTCAGATCTTTCTGATTCCAAGTCCAGTGCATTATCCACTGAGCCACCTAAACTGGAGATAATCTCAGAGGGGAGGGATCAGGAAGGGCTTCCTGCAGAAGGAAGCCAGGGAAACCAAGAGGCAGAGACAGGAAGGGGCAAGGGTCCTCAAATGCCAAGTCTGGAGAGGGAGTATCCTGTACAAAGCACAGCCAAGAGGCCAATGTCATTGGATCACAGAGTACACGGAGGGGAAAGAAAACTGGAAAGGTAGCTGTGACCAGGTTCCTAAGGGCTTTAGGGACCTAAACAGAAGATTTTTAATTTGATCCTGGAGGTAACTTGGTTTAACAAACCCTCCCAAGGTGTAATTTGTGGACAAGGTGGTGATATGTTGGCCAGAGATCATCAGGTGAATTCAACAAAACTGCTTCACCACCAGACCAAGAGTGGTCATAAATGGTCAGTGTCAACCTGAAGCAATATCCCAAGCAGATGGCCCCAGGGATCCAGCCATGCTATTCAGCACAAGATCATAGCTAGTGAGCTGGAAAGATCCTTAGAGTTCATCTCACCCAATTTCCTTGTTTTATTTTTAAATTTTATTGTATTTTTTCAAGTAGCAAAAATCTGTTTTCTTTTCCTCCTCCCTCCATCCCCCTATTGGGAAAAGAAAAAGAAAGCCCTTATAGTCAATATACATAGTCAAGCAAAATAAATTCCTATGTTGTCCACATCCAGACAATGTTTATGTCTCACTCTACACTCTGAGTCGATTGCCTCTGTCGGGAGAAGGGCAGCATGCTTTACATTCACTTCTCTAGATTTGTGGCTGCTCATTGCATTGATCAAAATTTTTAGGTCTTTCAAAGCTGCTTATCCTTGCAAGGCTATTGTTATTGTATAAATTATTTTCCTGGTTCTGCTCCTGATCTTTATATGTTCTCCCCTCCATTAGCCTGAGAGCTCTTTGAGGGCAGGGACTGTCTTTGACTTTTCTTTCTAATGCTTAGCAGAGCACCTAGCACATAGTAGGTGCTTAATAAGTATTGACTGCTCACTTTGCTCTGCATCAGTTCATACATATCTTCACAGATTTCTCTGAAACCATCCCCTTCTGCATTTCTCACAGGACAATACTACTACATTTATATCCTCTAATTTGTTCAGCCCTTCCCCAGTTGATGGGCACCCCACTAGTTTCTAGTTCTTTGTTCCCACAAAAACAGTTGCTACAAATACTTTTATACACATGGGTCCTTTTCCTCTTTCTTTGATCTCTTTGGGGCATGGGCCCAGTACTGTTAATGCTGAGTCAAAGGGTATGCAGAGTTCAGTCACTGTACCAAATTGCTTTCCAGAATAACTACGCCAATTTGCAGGCCTCCCCACAGTGTATTAATATATCTGCGTTCCCTCAGCACCCCCAGCATTTGTCATTTCCCTTTATCGTTATCTTTGCCAATCTGATGGGTGTGAGGGGCTAGCCACCTCAGAGTTACCTTCATTTTCATCTAATTATCAGTGATTCAGGGCACTTTTACATACGTCTATTGATAGCCTGGATATCTTCCTTTGAGTACTGACAGCTCATGTGCTTTGGTCATTGATCAGCCAGGAAACAACTCTGCTTCTGCCGCCTCTCCACTGTGCCTCTGCCTAGGATTCCTTGTCCATAGCTAATAAACTCCCTTTTGTTCTGAGCCTTTTCCTCCCCTGTTCCTTTGGTCTTCTGGGTGGCGCTGACTCTCTGGCCATCCTTGCCAGTACTGGCTGCATTTTTTCACATACTCACTCACACACAGTCCCAGGGGGAGGACTGGAACACACCTTATTCCACACTGCCACTTCCAGACTCTCCCTTTACCACCATCATTGAGCAAGAGGCAGCTTGGCATAAGAGATAGAGTACTGGACTTAAAAGTTAAGAAGATATGAATTCAAATCCTGCCTCATATACTTGTGACCGTAAGCTGTTTAACTCCTTTGTGCCTCAGTTTCCTCATCTATTACACAAAGGGGTTGGACTCCATAGCTTTGGAGGTCTCTTTCAGCTCTAAATCTATGATTCTCTGATCTATAAACATGTCCAAACTTACCAGCCAAATCACATCCTGGTAGCTGTTCTCTGCCAAGTCCCAGGGCCTTGTCCTTCCCTTTTCAATAGGTTTAGTGCCTGGCTCACAGCTTCCCTCTCCACCCCAACTCCTGCTCTCACACTAGGGACTTCCAAACACACGTTGCTGTTCCTTCTGCTTGCCAGTTGCCACCCCTAGATCATTTGTACTGTCAGCCTCCTTCACTCCTCCTCAGGTACTGCTTGGACAGACTGGCAGAAGTCACAAAGCCAGGCTGGCTGTGTCCGCTACAAGGTTCCATTATTTGTCAACAACTGGGCCTTCGCTGCAACAAGGAAAGAGTTTTACTGCTTCCTGATTCCCTTTTCAGAAAAAGCCTCCTCCAACACTCCTTACCCCAACCTTCTCCACTGCCAGCTCCATCTCATATTTCACCAAAAAACAAAGGAGGTTATTTGCCCAACGTTCCCCCTTCTCCCTTTCTCCCCACCCCCAACATCATCTCTCACTCTCTCCTCCTTCATTCCAGGCTGATAAAGAGGGAGCCCTCCTCCATGACAAGACTTAGCACCCTTGATCGTAGCCCCTTCGCCCCAACTATCATGCCCACTATCAAATCTTCAGTCTCCCCCATCTACTACTGCCTATAAACATGCCCATGTCTCCCACATCCTGAAAAAAACCCTCCTTGATTCTAGTATCCCTGCTATCTGTTAGCAGGAGAGAGAGGGAAGAGAGAAGAGAGAGAGGAAGTCCTTACCTGGAGGTAAGGACTCCGACTATGACGTCATTGCAACAAAGCTGGCAAGGGGAGAAAAAGATGTGAACTGAGGGGACAAGGAAGAGTGACCAGGGACATAGAAGAAGGGAAGGGTCAAGCGAGAAAATGAATTTCAATCATTTATCTGTTTTGTAAGTTTGGGTTTTGTAAATGCATGTTCAAGAGGTCTACAGCTATTATATGGCAAATTTTCTATAGATTCTTCATTTATGGATACTTTCTTTTTCTGGAGGGGGAAATACAGAGTGAAAGCAGAATAGGAAAGACCCGAAAGCCTCCAAAAACTATTTTCATTTATCAAAATGTTCCACAGAACCACCAGACCCATGCCTTTAAGCCCTTCATAAATAACCCTCTCTGCAGCCTAGTAACGGACCAGCGATGTACACCTGCAGGGGCTGGGCAGCTACCTTCATTTATATTCAATCTAATTACCAACTTGTCAAGAGACCAAAAGGGCCCGGCAGCTGCTGGGGAATGAAAGTCTATTTTACTAAGAGTGCCAAGGGAGTGAGAGCCCTGTGTTATATTAAGAGCAAAAAGGCACACCTTTGCAGTGGGCTCCATTTCAACATAATAAAAGGCATTTGTTGCCTCCAGGTATGCCATGGCCATTGTTCAAGGAGCTAATTTAATAGCACTGGTGATAAAAGGTGCCCTGAGAGACAGAAGGCAGAAGGTGTCAAGCAGGACAAATCACCACCCCCTCCTCTCAAACCCTGATGGAGCCTGTAATGACAATTTAGATTTGAAGATCTTTCCCACCCATTAATAGGCCATGTGACCTGCTTATGTCACAGGAAGCCTAAGCACATGTGGTGGGAGAAGCTTGCTGAGAGGAAAAGGAAATTGTGTCACAGGAAATGCTGAGAGAGCAGTTACGACAGCTGAGGGAAAGAGAGCAGACGTGTGATAGCTGTGCTGTGAGTTTGCTTGTTGGTGGCAAGGCCCCAGAAGCAGGTGGAAAGTTGTGGGATGGAGTGGTTCTCTGCTGTGATGTTGTGGACTTATTGGTTTTGGGATCTGGTTCTTTGGTGTCTGAATAAATGGTTTACTTCTTCTCCCTTCTATGTGGAGAGTCTCGTATATTTTGCGATACAGAACCACATAGGCATTTTGACAATCATCATCTATATTGTGATTATTGCCTTGCTGATACAGAGTCTGAGACTCAGTCCTAGGAACAGTCATCCTCCTCACAACAAGCCCCAGCCCTGCCTCCAGCTCAGCCCCCAAAGCAGTCACCCAGGGAAGTCACCTATGGAGCTGTGGTCTGGCAAGTGCTGCTGTAGCCACAATGACAAAGGAACCCAAAAAGAGAGTTCCCACCCCAAAATGGTTCAGCATTAAGCTATACTGCCATCAGCTCAGGTGCTGCACCCTCAGGACCACGGCACTTTCCCAACTGGCTCACAGCTGAAATGTCTCCCCAGTCCCTTGAGAGCACAGACTGTCTGCCTTCTCTGTCTGGGTCCTGAGCGCTTGGCACAGTTTTGCAAATAGTGTTTAATGCTTAAAAAATGTCTTTCCATTGACTCAGTCAGTCAGTCATAACTGAGGGAGCGAGGTGACTCAGTAGCTAGACTGCTGGGCTTAGAATCGGGAAGACTTAGTTCAAATCTGGCCTCAGACACTTACTAGCCGTGTGACTCTGGGCAAGTTGCTCGACCTCTGTTTGCCTCAGTTTCTGCTTCTGTAAAATAGGAATAATAAGAGCACCTCCTATGAGAAGCAAGAGTTGTGAGCGTCCATCGTAAAGCACTTAGCCCAGTGCCTAGAACACAGTAGGCGCCACATAAATACTTACTCCTTCCCCTCCCTTCCTTCCTGTCCTCCCTACTCTCCCTTGTTCACAGTAATTGCTAGCAGCCAGAGAGCGATCACTCCTCGGCCTTACAGGAGAGCTTGGCACTAAATCGTGGTTAAAAGGCTGCGCCCAGTGCCTAGAACACAGTAGGCGCCACATAAATGCTTATTCCTTCCCCTCCCTTCCTTCCTGTCCTCCCTACTCTCCCTTGTTCACAGTAATTGCTAGCAGCCAGAGAGCGATCACTCCTCGGCCTTACAGGAGAGCTTGGCACTAAATCGTGGTTAAAAGGCTGCGCCCAGTGAGCTAAGCCAGGAGAGCACCTTTGCAGGGGCAGCAATGTTAGAGAGAAAACCAACTCGGAAAGACTGGACTACATAGATCAGTTAAATTAGAAACCCAGAGTCCAGAACACTGAGGAGGAGGAACCCTGCCACTCCCCTCCTGCCAAAGAGGTGAAGAACTCCAAATGCACATGCAAGGCCATGTTGGGGGAGGGGGGAGCCTGACCTGGAGGAGGAGTTTGGTTTGGGGGTTAACTGAGGAAGGGAGTGGAAAGAACAAATTATAAATGCATTTAGAAATAAATACATTAGAAAGGGGGGGGGGGAGGAAGAGAAGAAGAAAGAAAGAAAGGAGAAAGAGAAAGAAACAAAGAGAAGAAGGAAGGAAGGAAGGAAGGAAAGAAAGAAAGAAGGAAGGGGAAGGGGAAGGGGAAAAGAAAGGGGAAGGGGAAGAGAAGGTGTCATGGATGGGAATGCAGCAGTGTGAGGGAAGGCTCAAAGTGGCAGAACAGGGGCCAGTCTGTATCAGGGAGGGAGTTTCCTCACCAGGAGTTGATGTCTGACAGGAATGAAATCCCATCTCTGGTCCAAAAAAATAGCAGCAACCAAAGCTGAAGCAGCATGGAGCTGTGAGTACAGGGCCAGCCTGGGAGTCTAGGAGACCTGGGTTCATTATTTACCTCTGAAACCCAGTAGTTTTCAGACCTTGGTCAAACCACTTAACCATCAGTATGCCAGGCAACAATACTATGAGACTGTAAGTTCCACACCATTCTCCCCTCCCCCAGCAAACTCTGGCCCCAACACACACACACACACACACACACACACACACACACACACACCCCAGCACATGCACACAAATACATAGGCATGGGCACATACGTACACACAGATAGGCATGGGCACATACATACACACACATAGGCATGAGCACATGCATACATACATACATACACACATACACAGAGGCATGAGCACATATACATAAATACATAAGCATGACCACATGCATACACATACATAGGCATGAGCACATATTACACACAAACACAGGCATGAGCCCATACATACACACACATAGGCATGAGCACACACACACACACACACACACACCCCTATAATCCTCACCTGGCTCCTCAAGCATTAGGGTCCAGTCTTCTGTGGTTGCCTCCTTCCCAGGTGTTTTGCAGTTGGTCTGCCCCTACCTAATTGGCATCTGCCCAGCCAGGTTAGTCAGCAGTTGCTCCAGCCCCACTGCCTCCAGGATGTGCTCCTTCACTTCAGGGTCCTCTCAAGTCAAAAGGGCTCAGAGTAGGTCTGTTCTCTCCAAGAGCTGATTTCTGCTTCCCAAAGGTACCTTCATGCAAAGCTGGAACCTGTGGGCTTAAGAGCAAGGCCATGTTAGCTGAGACCTTCACTCCGGGATGGCATAGATCATTCTCCCTGGTAGAGAACTGTACCTCTTCCGGGACTCCAGGCTGGACCCCTAGAGACCCCTAGAGCTCCTTGTAGCAGAAAAAGGATAGAGGCAGTGGAATGGAACCAGAGGCTTTGGTTGCATGTCCAACCTAAGACCTACATAGACAGTCCCAAATATCTCTGGACATGCCAACAAATGAGCATATGATGTATGGCATTCACTCAGTCAACAGTAAAGGAAGTACGTGTACAAGGCACTCTTTAAGATGCAGCCTTGCATAGGGAAGAGAGCACTGAATTTAGAATCATGGAGGTCTGGGTTCAAAGCCTGCTTCTGGTGTTCAGTAGTTGTGTGACATTCAGGGGATTACCTTCCTTAAAGCACCTCTGTATATTGAGGAGGCTGGCCTACATCTCTCTAGGGGCCCTCCCAGCTCTCAATCTGGTCAAGCCCAGGGCTTTTAACCAAAAGCAAGTGAATTTAGAGTCCCATGGAGCACTTATTCGTCAGTGTGGCACAGAGAGTACCAAGATTCTAGGGCTTGCCCAAGAAACACAAGCCTGGCAGATCCTACCCCAAGCTGCAAAGGCATCAGTTCTGGGCCCAATAGTAAGCAGCTTTGATGACAGGGTGAAAATGCCCAGTTTAACCACAGCAGTTTGAAAACTCCAAAGGACCATAGAACTAGAGCTAGGGGGGAGCTTTGAGGCCATGTGGTCCAACCCCTCCCCACCCCCACTCCATTTTATAGAGGAGGAAAAGTCCAGAGTGAGGGGAATGGGTTTTCCCAAGTTCAGAGAGTTGATAAGGGGCAGAGTCAATATTTGAATTCAGGTCCTATGACTCCAGGTACAGCATTCTTACAAGGTACCTGTGGTGTCCAACCTAGAAAGGCATTCTGATCTTTCTATGCAAGGGGAGGGAGAACCTATACCAACAAGATATCCTGTCCTTGAAGTGCAGAAGCAGCTTTTGAGTTCAGTGCTGGGGACCTCTATGAGAACTAAAATAAAAACAAAACAAAAATGAAAAATAAATAAAATGGAGGACCTCTGAAAAGCAAAGAAGCAAGACAAGGTAAGTGAGCAAAGGGGTTTCAAAGACAAAACCTTAGAAATGAGGAAAGAGATGAGAAGGAAGGTGAGAGACAGTCCAGTAGTGGGGAAACAGCTTTGATCAGAAGGGCCTCAGTTCAAATTTCATCAGTCAATAAGCATTCATTAACCACCTACTATGTGCCAGGTACTGTGCTGAGAATACAGAAAGACAGTTCCTGCCCTCAAGAAGCTCACAATCTAAAGGAGGAAACTACAAATATGTACAAACAAGATATAAACAGGACAAATTTGAGGGATCGACAGAGAGAAGGTCGTAGAATTAAGAGGGGGTGTTTTAACAATCCAGCTAGCAGCTTCTGTGGGGGTGTAAGATCCACCCACAGCCAGCACCCCAGAAAGGAAAAAAGGGTTCAGCCAGCACCCAGGAGGCTGCCGGCATGCTGGGAAAGCACAGGTTCTTTTTATCTGCTTAAACAAGGAAACAACGCTGAAGGGGTTGAGCAGCTTACTTTGATCCAGCATTCAGTTAGTTCAGGGGAGCATACAGGCAACATTCATTTAGTTTGGGGAAAAAAACCAGCACCTCGAACTCCTGAACAAAATACAAACAAATTACAAGCATCAACAGACAGACCAAATACAGATTCATTCACTTACTTCAAGGGGAAAAGCCAGCACCCTGAAGTTCAGAACAAAATACAAATAAATTACAAATATCAACAGACAGACCCAATACAATTCATAGTTACCAACATCTGGGCTCAGCCCGAGAGCAAGGGCTGGCCCAGAGTCATGCTAGCCACTGCTCCCGCTGCTGCTCCAACCAAGAAAGGAAAAAGGAAAAAAGGGATCTTCAAGCTGTCCTCTCCTCTCTTCTAGAGTTTTTGACATCATCAAGCGCCACCTGAATGACCAGGGCTGATTGGTCCTTGAGTTGGCCCCTTCCCCTAGGTTAACACCCAATAGGGCATGGCTCTGGAGTCAACACCTCCCCTCAGCCAGCCCCATGAATCGTCACACAGGAAGTTCTCTGCTCCCAGGCACGGGTCTCCGGGCTTCCTGCCCTGGAAGAGGTCACACAGGGAGTTCTCTGCTCCCAGGCATGGGTCTCTGGGCTTCCTGCCCCGGAAGAGAAGCAGCAGACCCAGCACCCAGTGAGGCTCAATGAGATAAACTGAGTCACTCAAAGAAAACAAAGGCCACTCTGGCCACAGGGGATGAGAAAGTCTTCATGTGGAAAATGGGGTTTTAATTGGTACTTGAAGGAAGCCTGGGGCGTCAGGAAGCAGAGTTGAGGAGGGAAAACATTCCAGGCATAGGGGACAGCCAGAAAAAATGCCCAGAGCTGAGGGATGGAGTGACTTGAAGGAACATCTAGGAGGCTAGTGTCACGGACCTAAGAGTACCATGCCTCGGGGTAAGGTGTAAGAAGACTGGAAAGTGTCAGGAGGGGCAAGTTATGAAAAGCTTTGAATGTCAGAGGATTTCTTATTTGATCCTAAAGGCAATGGGGAGTCACTGGAGATTACTGGACCTGCACTGGAGGAAAACAGCTGACTTTGGAAATTCAAGAAATGAATATTATACCTGCATGGCCTTAGGCAAGTCACTTAACCTGCCTAGGCCTCTGTTTCTTCATCTGTAAAATGAGAGCATCAGACATACTATTAAAGGGTCCTTCCAGCTGTAAATCCAAGGATCCTAAGATGCCAAGAGGCAGCAACAGCAGCTGGAATGAGGGGAATACAGAATCCTAGAGTTCAGATCCAGACTTGGACAATGGAGCTTTGCAACTCTTAAAGCAAGGATGGTGAGGGTGATGATGATGGTGATGATGATGGTTAGGATGGTGAAGATGACAGTGATGATGATGTGGTAGGGTGATGGTGATGATGGTGAGGATGAGGATGATGGCGGTGGTGGTGATGATGGTGAAGATGATGGTGGTAAAGGTGATGGTGAGGATGGTGAGGATGATGATGGTGGTGGTGATGATGGTTAGGATGGTGAAGATGACAGTGATGATGATGTGGTAGGGTGATGGTGATGGTGAGGATGAGGATGATGGTGGTGGTGATGATGGTGAGGATGGTGAAGATGATGGTGGTAAAGGTGATGGTGAGGCTGGTGAGGATGAGGATGGTGATGGTGGTGGTGATGATGGTGAAGATGATGGTGGTAAAGGTGATGGTGATGATGGTGAGGACGATGATGATGGTGATGATGATGGTTAGGATGGTGATGATGACAGTGATGATGATGTGGTAGGGTGATGGTGATGATGGTGAGGATGAGGATGATGGTGGTGGTGGTGATGATGGTGAAGATGATGGTGGTAAAGCTGATGGTGAGGATGGTGAGGATGATGATGATGGTGATGATGACGGTTAGGATGGTGAAGATGACAATGATGATGATGTGGTAGGGTGATGGTGAGGATGGTGAGGATGAGGATGGTGGTGGTGGTGATGATGGTGAGGATGGTGAAGATGATGGTGGTAAAGGTGATAGTGAGGATGGTGAAGATGATGATGGTGGTGGTGATGATGGTGGGGATGGTGAAGATGATGGTGGTAAAGGTGATGGTGATGATGGTGAGGATGATGATGATGGTGAAGATGACAGTGATGATGAGGTAGGGTGATGGTGATGATGGTGAGGATGAGGATGATGGTGGTGGTGATGATGGTGAGGATGGTGAAGATGGTGAAGATGACAGTGATGATGATGTGGTAGGGTGATGGTGATGATGGTGAGGATGATGATGGTGGTGAGGATGATGATGGTGGTGGTGGTGGTGAGGATGATGATGGTGGTAAAGGTGATGATGATGATGGTAGTGAGGATGATAGTGACAATGACGGTGATGGTAATGGTGGTGAGGAAGATGGTGGTGAGGATGACAGTGACATTGATGGTGATGATGGCGATGGTGGTGAGGATGATAATGGAATGGTATGAAGGGCTAAGCTATGGAAAGCAACTCAGGCCAAGAAGGAGCAGAGAGGAAGAGCTGGAATTAACCTCAGAGACCATCTAGTCCAACTCTCTTGTTTTACAGATGAGGACGTTGAGGTAACTTGCCCAAAGTCACACAGACAATATGGGGCAGAGTCTGGATTTGAACCCTGCTCCACCAATTTGAAATCCAGTCTTCTATTCTTCCCACTGAACCATCTGTGACCCCCAGAGGATCCCAGGAAGCAAAGTGTATCAAACAAGGCAGTCATAAGCTCCAGACAAGTGGACTGGAGGTGGGGAGGCCTCAGCAGGCAGGCCGTGAAGAGAACGGACTGGAGTGGGGATGGGGGTGCTCTGGAGAGAATGAGGGAATGGAATTTGTGTAGCTGCTTTCCTCATGGGATCTGCTGGGGGTCTCTCTCCAGAGCTGCCCCTTCCTTCCCCCCTGTAACCTCCTTACTGCCTTCCCCCCAGACAACCCTAGCCTTGCTCAGGCAGGCCAGCCCCTCAGCATCTTCCCTCAGACCACCTCGAACTTTGACCTCCCCACATCATTCCTCTCCCAAACCGGACTCTGAGATGAAAAATGCACCCCCTCGCCAGATTCTCTGCAGCTTCCTACCAAGTTCCCCCAGATGGCTGATGGGCGTGGGCCAGCCGCTCTCTGTGGCCGGCAAAAGAATGGACCCCACAGTAGCTCCCCCTCCTCTAGCCAAGCAACGGTTGAGCCACACACAGAAAAGACCAGGGTTAGAGAAAGCCTGGAGGGAAGGATACAATGTGACTCTTTAAAAGGTTACTTTTTAAGGGGATACAACAAAGAAGCTTCTCCAGGCTTAACACAGGGCCAGCCCCGGGGCGGGGGGGGGGGGGGGGGGGGGGGAGTAGAGGTGGGGGGGGGGCCCACGTCACCCACCCTGACCCCAGAGCCCAGCCCCTCCCTGGCCCATGCCCGCAGGCAGACACACACCTTCTCTCCAGCCCCTGCCCATGTACGCCCGCCCGCCCCACCCACGCATGGCCACGCCCACATAGTCACGCCCACACCAATCCCCGCCCCACCCCTCCCTCACTTATAGTAGGCACCCACACTTGGCACCTCACGGATATCCCGCCCACGATCACCCTGCCCCCGGGGGCCCCAATACGGGATGTGTGCTTCCCTCCCGGACTGACAGCCTCCAGCGCTCCCTCACCTGTGCGTGGCCAAACCGGCCCACGAACAAAGAGCCGACCAGACCGGCCCCACGAGCAACTGCGCCTGCGCACCGTGAGTTTCCGAACTACGATTCCCAGAAAGCGCCGAGCATCGCCGGCTGAAACCAACAGCTAGACAGTGATACGCGTGGGTGTGCGCGGGGATTCTGGGAAATGCAGTCTGGCCGCTGAGACTCACCTGGAACGCCCACAGACCCAAATCGCACCACCTCCACACAAATGCACCTTGCCTGTTTGGTCCCCGCCTGGTTTGATTCACCTTGGCCGGTGGGAGCAAGCGCTTCGAAGGGGGTGGGCGGGGAGGAGAGCGCGGGAGGGGAGGAGAGGGCATTCACTATAGGCTTGTGCTTCCTAAGTGGGCGGGGCGTTCCCCCAATCCACCTAAGCTCAGAACGCTGGATTTACCCACTCTCTGATGGGCCTTGCCCACCCCCACTGGCTTGCACTTAGCCCGGGAAAAGGGAAGTGAATAAGCGTTTACAAAGATACTTACCTTGTGTTAGGCGTTGTGCTAAGCGCTTGGCAAATTACATTATTACAAATATTATCTTATTTGATTCTCACAACCCCTATGATTCCCATTTTTCAGTTGAAGAAATTAGGCAAACAGGGTTTAGTGACTTGCCTAGGGTCACACGGCTTGTTAAGTGTCTGAGCTAGATGTGAATTAATTTCTTCATGACTCCAGGTCCAGTGATCTATGCGCTAGACCACCAGCTGCCGCTGCTTGATCAAGGAAATCTGTGCCACTGCCCTCTCCTAAAGCCCCAGGTCTCATTGTCCTGAGAAAGCTGAGTTCACCCATTCTCTCTAGTTAGCATCAGCTGGAGATCTCTATCTGACAAAAACCAGAGCAGCCAAGCTTTGTGGTCACCTTGCCTTCTTTTTGGAAAAACATGAGGAAGATTATTAGCCTAGACCTGATTCTCTTCCACAAACAACTGGCTGGCTGGTGTGGAAATGACGGGAGTCCTAGGAGAAAGTAAGAAAAAGCCTCACATAGGCTGGCATGCATCCTAGATTTGAGCAGAGGATTCCAGGAAGGCTGAATCAGATGAGATGGTCTAAAATCAGTTCCACTAGAGAAGTCAGCCCAAGAGGAATGGGAGCTCATTCTCAAGAATTAAATTTTGAGGAAAAAAAAAAGGAAAGGGGAGAGTTGGTGGGTGCTGACAGAACAGATTAAACTGTAATTGGGAAATGTTTAATAAAATAAGTAAAAGTACAGTATAACATAGATAATGTTAATTTGTGGTTTTCTAAGTCAATATGATGCCATAGGGATGGTTTCTATTTGAGTTTGGTATCACTGACATTAAACACTTTAAAATATCCAGGAGAAAACATAGTCCAGAGAGAATACAAACAGGAAAATTTTATTATCAACGTTTTAAGTTTAATGTCTCCTTCTTGTTTAAAAAAAAAAAAACAGCAACTATATAACAAATCACAAGATGTCAGAAAGGCAATTGGAGATGCAAGATTGGAGATCAGCAGACAGTTTAGGGCTGGATAAGTAGATTTGAGGATCATCAGAATAGAGATAATAATTGAGTTTATGAGAGTTGATAAGATCACCGAGATATAGTATAAAGGGAGAAGAGAAGAGGGCTTTGGACAGAGCCTTGTGGGATACTCATTAATAGCCATGATATAGATGTAGATGAGCAAAGGAGACTGAGAAGAAATAGAAAGCTAGGACTGAGTAGAATCATAAAAAATGTAGAGAGAAGAGAGTATCAAGAAAGGGGAGATTCATAGTGTGGGCTGCAGAGGGGTCAGGAAGGATGAGGATTAAGAAAATTTCATTAGATTCAGTAATTAGCAGATGATTGGCTGTGCCATCTTCATTCATCCTGATCGATATCTGGCCACTGGACCTAGATGGCTCTGGAGGAGAAAATGAGGCTGATGACTTTGCACAGCCCTCCCTCACTCACTCAAATCACAGTCAATTGCAAATCATGTCATCATCTCCCTGATGTCATGGTCCTCTTTGAGACTAAAGGACAAACCACAATCACAAGCAGATGATTGGTAACTTTGAAGAGGGCCATTAAGCCCTGTAGACAGCCTTCTCCAGAAGTTCAGCCACAAAAGGGAAAAGAGAGAGAGAATGACAGCAGGGAGGGCTAAGAAGATCAAGGGAAGGTTTTTTGAGGCTGGGGGAGAGATGGGCACATTTATAGGCAGTAGGAGATCAGTTAGTACACAGAGAGAGATTGAAGATAAGCAAGAATGGGCATAATAGAGGGGGCATTCTGATGCAGAAGATAGGATGGACTGGTATCACTTGTGTAAGTAAAGGGCTTGGCTTTAGCAAGAGAAGGGCTACTTCATCATGTGAGCTGGGGTGGAGGAGATAGCTGCAGAAGGTGTGTGAGTGATACGAGTGGAGCTTGGTGTTGACCTGAAAGTTTGGTTAAAGGAGGTAAACAGGCTAGGTGATATGTAAATTCATATTGTTTATTCCCTTAAAGCTAGCAGAATACATACATGTATGGAGCCAGACAAAATCTAACTGACTGAACAAAAGAATGAGAAGGCTTAAATGCATTTTAGGACACAGCCAACTCAGCATGTCTGTGTCACTCAAAATTTATGATCTCCATGTATGTTTAATCACAGTATAAGAAAGGAATTTCTTAATTGGATAGGTTGTAAATACAGTAAGATAGGAGAGTTGACACAATATCAATTGAAATCACAATCTAGGACATCTGTATTTTCTTTACCATTAACATCCCATACCATAGTATATGTCTATAAAATACTGAGATAAGAAAAATTTCCATTATTTAAGATAGTGTTTCAGGTTAAGGGTCTCATCCTTACTGGCCATGAACAGAGGAAAGAATGTCCTTAAGTCAGCCCCATCTGGGCTTGTTGACATAAGAAGAGGTATTCTCTGAGTTTACTCAGAGAATAAAGAGGTTGTTAGATCCAAACTTTTCCTCTGGTTGATTAGTTCAGGCTCTGGCCCTTATTAAAATTACTAAATTGATATTAAATGATTATCAGGGGAGAAAAGGAAGCTCTGGGAGAATGCCTGTAATTTTTCAGTAAATATGTCAGGGTTCCTAGATGAGAGGGTGGCGGGCACTGGAGGTTTGAGGAGGGATGAAAAGATTTGCAAGAGTCTCTGTGAGGAGTGGAATAGTGAGTTACTTAGGAAGGGGTAAAAGGCCTGCCCTGCTGTAGTGAGGGCCCAGCTGAAGGTAGGTAACATAAATTTGTAGTGGATACAGTCAGCATAGGTTTGTGACTTTCTCTACCTTTGTTCAGCAAAACATGTGCTCCCCCCACCCCAAGCCTTCAGATATCCTCCTCACACAAGATGATTGGAGGTAATATTTATAGGAATCTTGAAGAAAAAATTACCACGTGTAAACAATACAGCTTTTGATGAACACTGCAGAATGGCTGCATACCAAAAGTCACTGTCCTGGTCCTTCCTGGACCACTACTCTCAAGGACCCAAAGGAAGCCCTCCTGGTGACTTTTCACATATCAATCACGGGATTGTTTGAAAAAATTAGAACCAACTCTGGGTCTAGGTATGTCAGAAGAGATTCTGGCAGGATCATCTCAGTAACTTCTTTGAGAACTAAGCTTTGGGAATGCTTTAAAGAGAGCAGCAAGAAGGAGGGAGCCAAATTGGTCCAGAGGGAGTGCCCTACTCTCTCCACTGCCAGTGGATGACTTGGATTTCCTGCCAGTATTCCCTGTCCCCAGAAGAGTAGTGACTGATGGCAACATCTGCATCTGGAACCTAGGATGGACTAGATACACCAAAGATGCCCAAAAGGACACCTGTCTTAAGAGCCCAACAAGGAGCTATAAATACCAAAGGGGAGTTCCAGAAACCAGAGCCTCGTCACCCTATGCCTTGTGTGCTCTTGAAGAGTGAACCCTTTCTCTAGATTCTGTATGGACTTATAGGAGAAAGGGTTTTGTACCAACTGTTCTGATTACACCTACTTAGTAAATACCCCTAATGAAAAGGTACTTCTATGTGGCAGGTTGCTAATCAATGAGGAACTCTCGTTGGTGGGGAGGGCTCATGATAAATATAACCAGAAATCACCTCCCAGCCCCTCAGAGTTACCTCTAGAACCCTGAAGGGAGAGGCAGTTTACCACCCTCTGGGGACCTGACCCAGTAACATCAGTGGGAGTGGAGGAAGTTGCCCCAGAATAAGCGCTACGCAAGGTGTGCTCCTGCAGGAAGGATGTCAGGAGAACTGAAGCTCAGGATGAGCTGAGGCTGCTTTAAAAGCTAAGGAAAACCCCCCAAAAGTGTTTCAGTTTAGCTATGTTGGGGAAGAAAAGGGGGGCGGGAGAAGGGACATGCTCACTGTTTGGTGTGAATGGGATGATGACAAATCATGACAAAAAAGACAGAGCTGTGTATGTTTCATGGTGTTTGGCTTCTGTGCCGAGGAAAACAGTGGCCGAGCTGTAAAGGACAAAACAAAATATGGTGGAGTGATTTAAAGCCTCCCCAAATCATGATTCGAGAAGAGCCCTCCTCCCTCTGCCTGCCCCGCTCTCACTCAGGTCTGCAGTTTGGGCCTCTAAGGCCAGATGGAAAGTCATGGCAGGAAGAAGATGCAAGGTCAGGGTTGCCAGGGTGGCAGCTGGGTGCACACACCTTGCTCCATGGTCAGAAAATCAGAGATTCCTCTGATGAGCACACAGCTGGGACTGGCCAATGTACCACCCACATGGGTTCCAGCCCCCACCAGATCTGGAGTGTCATGCCCAGGGCAGAACTGAGATCCTGAGACCAGGCTTTGTTTTTTTGGTTTGGTTTTGGGTTTTTTTCATTTCCATCAGATGACTGGCCCTTTTGGATGTAGGAAACTCCTGTGGAAACCATGCTGTTTGCCTTTATTAGGGAGGGAGGACTGAAACTGTCTGCATCCTAGAACATTTAAGTTCAGATCGGTTCTATTTAGGGACAGCTCCTGGGGTCTAGGAGAATGAATGGCTTGGAGTCACTCAATGGATGTCTTATAGTCATTCATTGTTTTCTTTTTAATATAGGAAGGTGGGAGGAGTCAGTATTTACCATCGCCCTATCATGCACAGATGAGAGATATAGGGTTACTGACTTTCCAAGAGCCTAGAAAAGCTTGACCACTACTCAGCCATGGAAACTAGGATGGACTAGACACACCAAGGATGTCTATAAGAGCAGGAGAAAACAAACATGGAGAGTGTGACTCCCCAGGACCTGGGTCCTTTTGCTAGATAAGATGAACTGAGCACACACTTAAGAACCAGCCTGCTCTGGCCTACACTTGTACTTGTGTCCCCAGTACTTAGCATGGTACCTGCCATTTAATAAATTAATTTAAATTAAGCATTTAATAAATGCTTGTGTCTATCTATCTGAGTACATATCAATGAAACCTGCTGGCAATGATTTTCAAAAAGACATGGATGGCACCGGGGCAGCTAGATGATGCAGTGGATACGGCACCAGCCCTGGAGTCAGGAGGACCTGAGTTCAAATCTGACCTTAGAAACTTATTTGCTGTGTGACCCTGGGCAAGTCACTTAACCCTGATTGCCTCCAAAAAAAAACAAGCAAAAAAAGACATGGGCAACAGAATTCTGAAAAGCCCTTTTGTGGTCTAACGGCATAAACCCAACTTGGAAATGGATCGTACCAAATGGAGCTAGGTTTGGTTTGGTCTTTTTAAGCTTGTGCTTTCTTCTCCTACAATATTTGGCAGAAAGTATTTAAAAAGATTTCAGGAACCTGTAAAGGACTACCCCTAAGGGCAGGTGTCAAACACCATCACAGCAGAAGTAACTTGAGAAAGCTCATAAAGAAGACCACTGGAAAATTACATAAATAGCTGGTTGTCACACACAGTAGAAAATGTGGACTGAATTGTGCCCAATTAAAGCCAACAGAAAAGGAATCTAGAAAACAAAAACTTATTAGGAATTACAGATTCCTTTAATCAGCAACTAACAGTAAAAATCAAAAAGTTAATGAAACTGTTACAAGGAGCCAAAGCAGCACAAAGAACAAAATAAATGACTGAACATCAATCAAAGACTTTACTACAAGGCTTAAGGAGAAACAAAGGGCAGCAAAGAACTCCCAAAGAAGGAGTATGTAGAAAATTTCTTGGCATTTGTACGTTCACGTCTCAATCTGAAGGCCAGCTGGATGAAACGGAAACAGCTTGCGGAAACGGATGAAACGGAAACATCAATACGAATGGCTGACCAGCTATAATAAAGGAAGGAATTAGTCTTGCTAGGTAGTGCAGTGGGTAAAACTCCAGGCCTGGAGATAGGAAGACTCATCTTCCTGAGTTCAAATCTGGCCTCAGACACTTACTGGCAGTGTTACCCTGGGCAAGTCACTTAACTTTGCTTTGTTTCCTCATCCGTAAAATGAGCTGGAGAAGGAAATGTCAAATCACTCCAGTATCTTGGCCAAGAAAATCCCAAATGGTGTCACAAAGAGTCGGACCCGATTGCACAACAAGAAAAACTCTAGTATCAACATAAAACCAGAAAGTAGTGGGGATGGATAAGATGGAGAAAGGGAATAAGCATTTAAATAGCACATACTATGTGCCAGGCCCTGTGTGAAGAACTTTTACAAACATTTCATTTGATCCTCAGCACTCTGTGAGGTAGGTCCTATGGAACATTTTATACCATTTTATATCATTTCTAATTTCAACCAGACCCAGAGCCTGAATTAATGAGTAGCTGGATGAAGATCCAGGACCGGGGCCTCTTTGTTCTCTGGAGTTTGCTCAGAGAATATCTTTTCTCTGTCAACAAGGCCAGATCAGACTGACCTAAGGACATTCTTTCCTCTGTTAGCCATTAAAGGATGAGACCCTAACCCCAAGGGAGACTACCTCGCTTAATATTAAGTGACCTCTGTCAACATTCTTTACAATCTATTCCATTAAGGAAAATCCTCTTCTTGTATCATGGTTAAACATACATGGGAGTCATAAAAATGGGGTCATACAGGCTTGCTAGCTCTGCTAAAATAACGTATATAAGTTTTCTCATTGCTTTGTTCAGGCAGCCAGAGTTTATACTCTGACTCCTTGTACGTACAAGTAAGCTAGCTCCGCTATGCTTTAAGGGAAAATAATAAACAACATGGATTTTTCTATCACCTAGCTCTGTTGTTTCCTTCACCAAACTTTCAGGTTTAACAGTCCCCATTTTATAATTGAGGAAAGTGAAGAAAAGACAAGGAAATGGCTTCCCCAGTTTCCACAATTATTGTCTCAAAGGCTTGGAAGGGACACAGGAATGACTCATAAGGACCTTTGCCAGAGCCTCTCAGAAGGAAGCCTTAGGCTACCTTTTTTGTTTTTAATGGGTTTTCCGTTGCCCTTAAGGTGGAAACAGAGGCTACTCACAGTTTGTGTTTATCCTTTGTTCTCAATAAAAAGACCATGCCTTCAGGGAAATGATGGTGTGACTTGCAGTTGACTTGGCTTTGGGTGAGGGAGGTCTGTGCAAGGTCACCAGCTTCACTTTCTCCTCCAGAGCCATCTGGGTCCAGTGGCCTGATATTCACCAGGAGGACTGGAGATGGCCCAGGATGCATTGCAAGAATGCCCTTGAGGAAGTCTTACTTCAATATTTCATGTCAGGGAGGTGTCCCTGGGTTCCTGAAGACCGGGCCAGGTTCTTTCACATTGGAAAGGCATTAAGTATGGTTCCAGCAATAAATGTTTATGTTCCTATGCTATGTGAAAGTACATAGTTATGTGTAATTATTTTGTTTCAAACCGTTTTCTTCCTGCTTTGAGGTAGAAAGATGAGACACTAACCCCTAAACGGTTTTCCTCAGCTCAGACTGAAGTGGCGGGGGGGGGAGGTTCAAACTTGAGCCTGCCCTCAAACCCACAGCCAATGAACCACTAGTGGTACCTGGGAATGTGTGTGTGTGTGTGTAGCCAATCACCCGGCTACATTACAGATCTTTCCTTCTTCGAATTACATTTAGTTCTCTGTATACATGTCTTTCACTGCTAAGATAACATCCCTGAATTGACTTTTTAAAGATGTCTTTGTATCCTCATCACTTTCCACAAAGTCTCTCACATATTACGTACATACTGCTTGTGCAGCATTGAATTTAATAGAGTCTTATGATAGAACTTTTGATTGATTCAGTCAACAAGGCTTCTTATATACAAGGTATTTTTGTGTAACTGGGGCACTGTCTTATGTGGTTTACATTAGGACCTATAAACTACAGGTTCCCTTAAAAAACAATTGTTCTTATGTGAGTGTATATTGTCTTATTTTGTGTAAATCTATCAGTAGCTAGGTGGCAGGAATTTGAGATGAATCCAAATAAATTATAAAGGTTTGGATGGTAATAGTTTGGAAAAGATATTGGATATTGGCGTTATCAAGCTTTGATGAAAAGAGGGAAGAGAAACAACCAACTAACATGACATCATCATCATAAAATGTTTATTGAATATGAAATACAAAAATATGCAAGAATATGGAGACATAAAGGGTATGGACATTGTTCTCAAGAAACCTAAATCTAGTTGGGGGAGAAGAGACATGGAATCACAGAATTCCAGAGTTGGAAGGATCCAGAGTTTAAGTCAAACCTGAAAAGAACATAACAGAAGAGTCATCATTCAACCTTCAAAGTTGGAAGTCCTCTAAAGAGCAGGAAAGTACCACCTCCTTCATACAGCAGCACATTTCAATTTTCAGTTCTAATTTTGAACAAGCTTTCCCACAAATAATGCTCTGGGGGAGCATGTCCACGTCAGCTTTAGTTGCAGTGTCCTAAAAAATAACAACATATATTTCCTAGTCTGATGTTCTTTTGGACATGAATGAAAAAAAACCTGATTTTTCTTTGAATAGAAGACTTAACGTTAAGCCCAAGAAACAGTGTCCCCCAGCCTAAGAACCTTCAGCTTCATTTGTGGAATCAGTTTTGAATAGAAGACAAATCAAGTTCAGGGAGGAATCTTGAATAGAAAAGGCCTCATTCGATTAAATCCAATTAATTAAATACCTCCATTTGCCTTTGACCATACTGAAAGGGAAATGGCCGGAGCCAATCATCGATTTCAGGAAGATATTTTCTCTAAGGGTTTGCCTCCTTTGGTAAATCAAGGCCTGTTCTAGACTTTCTACTGGGCTTTATCTTTCAGGGTTGTAGATTTTGATCGGCTAAGAATGGATGTAATTAACTCCATTTGGTTCCACAGTCGCCATCTTTGCTACGTATGATGCCTGCATGAGTTGCAGGATCAGTTTACAATCAGCTGATTTCCATCAGTGCCTTTCTTCCCCTAATGGTACAAAAGACTTGGTAAGAAGGAGGACTTCAACAGCCCAAGGGCATCCCCTCACCTTCTTTATCCTGTCTCACAATTGATCTGGGCTCCTCTTTGATTTGCTGCAACTGCTTATACTAATAAGAATATATTTCTTCTCTGTCTCCTGTAACTAGGAATGTACATTCTTCTTAACAAGCATACTTGACGCTCTGTATAACCAGCTCCTGAGCTTTCCCAGTCTCCAATGGAGTGAAGCAGGGTTGTGTGCTTACTCCCATGCTTTTTAGCATGTTTTCATCCATGTTGTCAGATGCTTTCAACAAGGACATAAACAGCAGCATGATCAGCTACTACACTGATGGTAAATTATTTAACTTGAAAAGGCTACAAGCCAAGAATAAAGTGGAAGGAGAGAGGGCATATGACTTTTTGTTTGAAGATGGCTGTGCACTGAATGTAGCCTCTGAGGCTGAGATGCAACAGAGTTTGCATTGATTCTCTGCTGCCTGTGCTAAGTTTGGCCTGATAAATAACACCAAAAAAAAAAAAGAGGTTCTCCACCAGGCAGCACCATGTCATCCATACGTGGAACAGTCAGTTACAGCAAATGAAGAAGTTTTGAAGGCTGTGGATAAGTTCACTTTCCTTGGTAGTGTATTTTCCAGGGATGTGAACATAGATGATGAAGTTCACCCACACACTGCCAGAGCTAGCTCAGTGTTTGGGAGGCTCAGAAGGAAAGTGTGGGAAAGAGTATTAGATTGACTACCAAACTTAAGGTCTACAGAGCTGTGGTGCTGACCTCACTGTTGTATGCTTGTGAAACCTGGACAGTCTACCCAGTGCCATGCCAGGAAACTGAATTGCTTCCATTTGAGTTGTCTTAAGAAGATTCTGAAGATCACCTGGCAGAATAAGGTACCAGACAGTGAGGTCCTTTCTTGAGGTGAATTGCCAAACATTCAAACTCTACTGCAGAAAGCACAACCCCGATGGGCTACCCACAGTTTGAATGTCAAACATACATTTGCTTAAAAGACTATTTTATAAAGAACTCACACAGGGTGGTCGGAAGACCTGGACAGTGTCAAGGTCTCTCTAAAGAATGTTAGAATTGCTTGTGTGACATGGGAGAAGGGAGACACTGCCACAGGACCATCCAGCATGGTGTGCCCTCATCAAAGGAGATACTGTGCTCTATGAGCAAAGCAGAATTGAAGAAACATGAGATGCACAAATTCAGAGACATCTCCCTCCCAAATGGTCATATGGTCTGTTGGTGCTCCTGGTGGTAGAGACTTCTGAGCTCATATTGGTCTGATCAGCCACAGCTGGACACACCATACACTGACCACAACACAGTGAGGTCATTTTGGTCCTGTTTGAGCACAAAGGACAAAACAAGAAGAAGCAGGCTGCTATTTTTTGCTTTGTCGCATACAATGTACAAATATTACTAATAAAACTGTAAGACATTTTTCTGCAGATGGCTGGTGGTGTGTCTCACTCAGACTGAATCAAAACTTCAGTGACCCTGCCTCTGATTACAGCGGGCTCATTAGTAATAACCAAACAAAGACCAAAGGTAAAGACCAATCAAAGAATTCCAGGAAGCCTAAAGACCGTGAGAAGATGTTGCTCGTGGCAGAGAATTCCAAGGAAAAAACTCGACCCTTAGTTTCTCTCTCCGAGCAGCAAAGCTTGTCTGGCATATCTGTGCCGAGCACTGCGCTCCCAGGGTCCCATCCCAGGGATTGCCGCCCTATAGGAGAGGAACGTCTGTTAAGCCCTACTATGTGCAGGCATGGTGCGAATACCGTCACAAACGTGATCTCTCTGGATCGCAGATGCTCAGTTCCTTGGACAGGATCTCATCCAAAAGGGGCCCAAGGTTGTGGACCTTCCGGGATGCCCTTCCTCGATCCCGTGACCCCAGCGGAGGGCATTCTGACCGCGGAAGCATCCACAAAGCTGCAGGCCTGGGGTCAGGAGGACCTGCCAAGCCTCGGTTTCCCCACCTGCCGAAGGGAATGAGCATTAAGCGCCTCTGCTGTACCGGGAGCTGTGCAGTTATTAGGCTCCTAGAATTATTCATCCTCAAGGTCATGGCTGGAAAGCTCTTTCTTTGCAAACCCAGAGGTTCCTGGAGTTCCCGGCTCCCTGCAGCCACGCCCCATGGTGGGCTCCAATCCGGCTTGTGGTCCACTAGCAGCACCTCCCCTCCAGATCTTCGGAGGGGCTGCCTCTGAACCAGGCTCCGCCATGCAAGCCTCACCAGAGGTCAGCGACTCCTGGGACCTTGGGATGAGGCCGAAACCCAACTGGCCACGGCGTCCCCAGGGCTGCGATCTGCCCTCTGCAGAAGATTCCTCGCAGGTCTGGTCCCGGGCAGCCCCTCCCGGCACCCTCTCCCACCCTGGCGGTTCCGGATAAGACAGATCCAGAACAACTGGCGGGTGAGGAGCGTGCCTCATCCAGTGCCCAAGCGCAGACACCTCCGTGGGGAGGGGGAAGGAGGAGGAGGAGGAGGAGGAGGAGGAGGTGGAGGTCAATGAGGGACAAAGAACAGGGTTTGAAGTATTCTGGGATTCAGAATCATTAGGATAAGGAGGGTATTTGATGGAGTTTGAGTTTGTTAAGGAACTTAGGGAGGTTCTCATCTTCCCTAGGGACTCTGCCCGAGGGTGGAGTCATCCAAGAGCATCAGGCAGCAATGTGCACCTCTAAAGCAGACTCAGGAAAGGCTAGAGGTGGAGACCAATAGAATGGCTAGGATGCTAGGAAGCTCCCATCCTTCTCTGGAAAACACTTCCATCCTCACCCAACCCAATAGACTGAATCATGTGATCACAAACAGACATTGATTGAGCAAATAGTAAAAGACATAGACTGTCCCTCAAGGAATTGATGATCCAGGTGGGGAGAGAAGACACATCAGTAGAATGTCAAACCCAGCACAAGGCAGCAGATACTACATGGTAGACAAATCAGGCAGAATAATTACAGGAATGAGTGATCCTCAATAACTGGCCAATAGTGGAAAGCTTCAGGGAAGAGGAAGGAGCTAGGCTGGGCTTTGACAGAAGAGCAAGCTCTAGATAAGTGACTAGAATGACATTCCATGCTGGGAGAAAGGTAGCAAAGGAGATGGGAGGTAAAAGAGTTAGGAAACAATGACCCATTTGGCCTGGAGCAGATGGTTCTCAGAGTAGAATAGTGGAAGAAAAGTTTAGGGAGTTAGGTTGGGGCAATATGGTGGAGGGTCTGCAGGAAGTTCCTGACACAGTGCCTAGCACATAGTAGACACCTAATAAATGCTTGTTGATCTGACTGGTTGAAGTAGGGGGTTCCTCCTCACTGCATATGCTCAACCAAAGGCTGGACACACTTGCTGGGGATATTACAGAAGGCATTCTTGGTCATGCGTGGGTTGGACTGGATAGATGGCCTCTGTAGCCTCTTGAGCTGACTTTTTGCGCTTCCAAATGCTTTCTGGCCGCTAGGTGGCACAATGCACAGTGGGGTCACGAAGAGTCAGACACAACTGAAACAACTCAGCAATATCATTCCAAACTGCATTTATGATCTGTTTAACCCACAATGCTCCTAACTGCCACCATGATCCATTTAACTGGACAAACTTTTAACACAGAACCTGGCACACAGTAGACACTTATTAAATGCTTGTTCCCCTTCTAATTGGTTGATGGGAAAAAAATTAATAGCTACTCCAGACTAACTCAACATGTTCAGCCATAAAAGAAACTAGAATATAAGAATCAGAGGTGGAAGAGATGTTGGAGGCCCTCTAGGCCAGTGGGTACCCCAAAAAGTAACCCCTATATAGAATTTCCAACTGCTATTCATTCAGTCTTTACCTAGTGGCCTTCAATCAGAGCAAACCCATTTCTTCGTAAGGATGTAGCAATCCCACTTTTGGAAAGCTCTAATTGTGGTTCCAGCCTAAATCTTCTCTAACTTCTTACCCATTATTCTAGTTTCTGACTTTTGCAGGAATAAACTAACTCTTGTCCATATCAATGCCTTTAAAATATATGGCGACATTTCCCTCCTTGAGTATATATTGTAGGAAAACTGATCCAATTGCTGCTCTCTGAATACAGCATTCCTAATCCTGCTCCTATGCCTTTCCTGAGGCTGTGCCCCTTATAGAGAATGCTTTCTGTCCTCACTGCTGCCTCTTTACAATCCCAATCTGCCTTCAAAGGCCCATCTCAAGTGTCACCTACCAAGAACTTTCTTGATATTCCAGTTGATTGTGCTGTCCCAGAAACTATTTTTATTTATCTGTGTACATATTCTATTCCGCCCCCCTACACACACAGAGTAGAATGTAGGCTCCTTGAAGGTATGAAATTGAAGATTGTTTTTCTTTATCCTAGTTAAGACTTAAAATAGCATAGATTTAATATTCCCCTTTGTTGTATGCGTCTAAATGCCTTGCTCTTGAAAGTTCACTCAGGTAACCTCCAGTCACTTGGGTCACAATTCCACTCTTGTGATGTAACACCCTTACACCCTTCACCCTTACATTGTAGCTTGTACCCCCACCCTTGTAACTCCCCCATCACCCACTTTCCAGAGAAACTTGATCAACCTAAAAGTTATTCTCATCAACCTGAACTGTTGTGTTTCAGTACTGTCCGACTATTCATGACCTCATTTAGGGTTTTCTTGGCAAAGATACTGGAGTAGTTTGCCATTTTCTTCTCTAGCTCATTTGACAGATAAGGAAACTGAGACAGAGTTAAGTGACTTGTCCAAGGTCACACAACTAGTAAGTGTCTGTGGTTGGTTTTGACCTCTGATCTTCTTGACCCCAGACCCATGACTCTATCCACTGTGCCACCTGGCTGCCCACATTGGTCAATCTCATCAATTTAAAACTGTGGTAGCAATTCCCATTTGTGGAGTACTCCCATCACTTAAGAACTGATCTCGTGTCTCAGTGATTATAAGGGGGAGGAGCTGAGATGATACTTATCCCACCTTCTCTTTGAAATGTCTAGCCAATCAGAAGACATACCTATGTTGTTCAAAATTTTGTCCTATCATCTTGTTATTCACTATAAAAAATTCTATTATCCCTGACTAGAGGTCTTTGGTCATCAGGAAAGGCTGCCAACTTCATTTATCGGTGACTGCTAACCTTACTAATAAATTAATGATGCTCAGAATTTTGCCCCTCAGAATTTCTCTCAAGACAAAGAAAAAGATAGTTTTGTATCGGTCCTTACGCCCCCAGTGCCTGGCACACTGCCTGGCACCTGGTGGGTGCTTAATACATGCTTCTTGAATTGTATTGAATTCCCCTTTGAGAAGGAAGGAGGAGAGCAACAATGAAGGTACCGAACACTATGGAAGTAAACAAGAAGTCGAGGGAGTTCACATTCAGTTGCTTTGACCTTGAGTTAACTAAAATAGCAAACAAGGTCTTCTGCTAAGAAGAAATGGGGAAGTCAGCTTCTGGGCCTCATGACCATGCAGACTGTTTTCAGAAGATACTGTACAGAGACAATGAGATCAAGCCAATATGAGCTGAATAAAATACAGGGCTGCTAGCCCTGAGCATGAACTTAAATTATACCCATTTAACAGTTTCATGACTTCTTTAGCAGAGTTTGATAATCCAAGAACCAAACAGAGCAAATGGATTGGAGTGACCTAGAACATAGGGTTGACACGGCAAAGTGGCCTGGGGGCACGGGGGATCTAGGATGCAGGGAGGAGCTTTGTTTGGCAACTGCAAGGCGGGTCTCCCCTATGACTTCTTTCTCCTTATCTAGTTCGGGCTTCTCAACATTTGGCCCTTCCCCAGGACTGGAATATGGCGGATGTGAGAATGACTTCTGCGTTCCTGCCACCATGGTTTAAGGTAGGTTGAGCTTTAAAAATAATAGTAACAACAACAACAATAATAATAATAATAATGCCAACAAAAATAACAATATCAATTTCAGTTTTGCAAAGCACATTATAAACGTCATCTCATTTGATTCTCATAACAACCCTAGGAGTTTTTACAGATGAGGAAAATGAAACACGCAGAGGTTAAGTGACCTGCCGAGGATCACAAGGCTGGTAAGTGACCGAAGCTAGATTTGCATCCAGGTCTTCCCTACTACAGGTCTAGTGCTCTATCCACTTGCTACCTAGCTGCCTCGCTTTGCTGAAATATCTTATCACTTCTTGTATGGTGTACAGGGCCATTTCTTTCTCTTTTATTCAATGGTCTTTGTTCACACAAGTCCTATCTAGGGATCTGAGCTTCACTTACTCTCTTCCATAGGCTGTAGACTATTCTGATGGATGATGCAGTTTATAGAACATCTGAGTTAGAATGCCTTCATAATTTAAGTTCAATTCAATTAACATTTATTTAATAAACATTAGCTTAATGTTTATTAAGTATCTACTATGTGCCTGCTGTACAAGAAAGATCTTAATATCACCAATAACCTCAATGGTGTGGTTACTGATCTAAAGCCAGACATCCTGATAGAAAGGACAGGCAGAGCTGGATTAGTAAATGGAAAGGGCAGGGAGAAGCATGTGCTAGACTAAACAAGCCTCAACCTGATCTCAAATCTCTGGACATCTGCTACTTTGTGTACAGGTGATCAAACAGCAATCCTGAGATGGAACGTTTCCAGCCTTGGTGGCAACATCATGGACGCAAGTGTTCTGGGAGTCATGGAGAAGATCACAGGACTTGTAGCAGAAGTTACGTTCTTCAAATACATTCTTCTCATGGAGGAAAACCCCAAAGCCCATGCCCCAGTTTGCCAGGAAAGATGGACTTTGAACAAATTCCTTAAACAGGACAGATCCAAAGTAAAAATAAAATGGCTGCTTAGCAGTCTCACCAAGTGTTTCTACTAAGGTGCATTGGTAGAGGGAGTTTCCTCCCTTGGAGTTCCTAAAACCAGTGAAATCAGAGATTCAGTCCCTATCCTATCATTTTCAAATTTATCCCTCTTCCTCTACCTCTTATATTTAAAAAAAAATAGGGGGAAAAAAGGGGAAAAGAGGGAAGTACATTTCAAAATAACTAAATTTGCATACAATTTTGGAGAGTAAATCTACCATGACAGACTCAAGATCTTAAAAGATAAAATTGCAAGATACTCCTCAAAAGCAATAAAGAACAAAGTACGTAAATAATTAAAGGGATGTTCATGGTGGGGTTGTGCCACCATGTGATTGAAAATGATACTACTTAAATTGGTTTATACATTTAGTGTCATATCAATCAAACTTCCAAGGTGATATTTTATAGAACTAGACGAAAATCACAAAATTCATCTGGAGGAACAAAAGATCTAGAATTAGAGGGGATTTAGTGTCAGGGAGATCTAACACCTCAAAGTATAGGAACCATATTGATGCCTGGCTTGGAGCAGGTCCAAGAGAAAAGCTCAGTGACATCATAAGACAATATCAGCTCTGCCAAACTGGAGGTGTGAGGCCATACCTGTCTTCTGGTCACAGGTATTACCAGCATGTAAGTTCCCTGTATGTGGTTGCCCTGGCCACTGCATCCCCATAGATTGATGGATTCTGCCAACTCTTTTTGCTCAGCCATTATAAACCACTTACCCTAAGCCAGGCAACATAGAGAAAGAAGCAGATCAAATCTAAGATCCTATCTGTACACTGAAATGCTTTTTATTCTCTTGTCCTCTGACTATACTGTCAACTCTTATGAAATTCATCTTGGCACTTAGTCCTAATCATTTGTCCTGGCTGGGGAGAGTATCCTATTATTTCAACAACTGGCTAGCAGCTTCTGTGGGGGATAAGATTCACCCACAGCCAGCACCCAGAAAGCTGCCAACAGCACAGGTTCTTCTGATCTGTTTAATTAAGGAAAGCAAGGTGAAGGGGTTGACAAGCTTACTTTTAATTCAGCATTCAAATATCATTCAGTTAGTTCAGGGGAAAAAGCCAGCACCCTGAACTTCAAAACAAAATGCAAACAAATTACAAACATCAACAGACTTTGTCTGATTCAAATCCCAACACATAGTTACCAGAGTTCAACAAAGTTTCAACATCCGGGTTTACAAGCTGGAGGGCTTCTTGGCTACAGCTACCTGGAGTCTCCTCATGAACACCATCTCCAGAGCCCCACACAAATGGCTCTGTCCTCCCTTCTTATAGGGCTTCAGACATCATCAAACATCATCTGAATCACCAGAGCTCAGGCTCTGGTGATTGGTTCTTGAGTTGGCCCCTCCCCTTAGGACCCTGGGAGGTTCACATCCACATGGATTAGGTTAACACCTAATGGGGTTTGGGCCTGGGTCTTAGCACCTAGTAAAGCTCACTGGGATAAATTGAGTCACTCAAAGAAAACAAAGCCCATTCTGTTATACCTATGGAGAAGATATCATGAGAAAATGGCTTTAAAACCAGGAGAATGATTTGGATAATAGCGACAATATTGTAAAGACAATCAACTCCAAAAGACAGGAACTCTGATCAACACAATGACCAACCATAATTCCAAAATATGAATGATGAAACAGGCTGTCCACCTGAGTTCAGAGTATAGATCGAAGAATGTTTTCTTTCTTTTTCTTCCTTTTTCTTTTTTGGTTATGGTGAATGTGAGAATTTGTTTTGCATGAATCTACATATCTATAGTGGGCATTGTTTTTTGTTGGCTTCTCCCCCCAAATGGCTTTTAACCATTGCTCATTTCTTTTCTATTATTTTAGGGAATTGGTTTTTTTTTAAGATTTTCTGAAATATATCATTGGACACATACATTTTTGCTTCACAAGTGAGGGAAAGCAAACCAAGCTACTACAAGTACTCACTCAGATGTGTCATTTAGATGTACTTAGATTTGAAGTCTTTTTTCAGTGGTTTTCCATTGTTCTGTCCTCCAGAATATACTTCTGGTTTTCAGTAAGTATATTTTCTTTTTTTGTAAATTATATTTTTTGATTAAAATAAAGCCTATCTTCTCACCCTAACACACCAATGCCCCTCCTCCCCCCAACTGAGAATGAAGGAAAAACAAAACCCATGTTACAAGCACAGATAACCAAGCAAAACAAATTTCTGCATTGGCCACATCCCAAAATTTTTTGTCTCATTTGCACTGAGACCCTGAGTCCTTCACCTCTCTGTTAGGAGGTAGGCAACATGCTTTATCATTAGTCCTCTGGACTAATTCAAAAAAAAATTTTGCCAACATTAGGTACTATTATACAGAACAGAAAAAAAATCCTATAAGACAAATACTGGTAGGATGTTGGAATATTGTACAAGAGAAGAAAAATATTCAAGAAACAATTTCATACAGCTATTTATCAAGAGAAAAATATATACAATTGATTTATTCTGTAAGATAAAAATACATCATGCCATATATGTTACAAGTTTAGAACTGTTATCACTGATATACTAACAGTTTTACAATCCATTTTAATTGTGCACACACACAAAAAAACTTCATTTTATACTTAGCCTGTGAAGTGTCAGTACCATAATTTTAAGTATAAAATAAAAAGCTAACCTGGTTCAAAATGCTGATTAAGTTTCTACAAGCAAACACAAACAGTGTTTATTTTTTTTAAAAAAAGAAATGTAAATAAAAACAGTCCATACAAACACGTGGTTTATTATGCTGATCAGGTTCCTCATTCTATTAGAGTTGTTCATCTTTACCACCTTATTATCATTGTATAAATTGTTCTGGTTCTGTTCACGTCACTCTGCATAAGCTCATAGAAGTCTTCCCAGAGTGCTTTGAATCCATCCCCTTCATTATTTCTTACAGCACAGTAATGTTTCATCATGTTTATATTCTGTTATGGTAATTAGGGTGGGACTTTTTTTTTTTTTTACTGTTTTCTCTTTTGGAATGCTGAGGTAATCAAGTACCTTTGATGAGTTTTGCCTTTCAAATGTAATGGTAAGCAAGGTGGACTTTTTGTTGTCTTTGTTTTGGAATGCTTTTCAGCTCTAAGGAATCTTTGATTGAATCGGGAGTCTTTGATGACCTGCTCACATCAAGGGAAGGCCTAGTTCACATGGGTTTGAGTCACATGGTTGTGATGCCCTCTGACACTGAGCAAGCATTTAAGTCACAAAAAGGCCCAAGTCGCATGGGTTTGAGTTACATGGTTGTGACATCCTTTGACTCTGAAGGAGCGTATGTAAACTCAGAGGTTGGTGTTTTGCCTTTGGGGGCTCATTCATTGAAAAAGTGTTGGTGATGAGACTCTGAGTAGCCATTGAAGCACCTCACCCTTGACTTTGAAAACCCAGATATTTGTGCTTCTCTCTGGTAACTATGTATGTATTGTGATTTGGTCAGACAGATAAAAGCCTGTCTATTGATCCGTTTGTAATTTCTGTTTGTATTTGCTCTAAAGTTCAGGGTGCTGGCTTTCCCCCCGAATTAAGTGAATGGTATATGTATGTTTAATTAAAGTAAGATTGTTGACCCCTTAAAGTTGCTTTCCTTAGAAAAGCAGATCGAAGAACCTGTGCTAGCAGCCCCACTGTGTGCTGGTGTTATTGGCCTTACATAGCCACAGTAGCACCTAGTAGCATTGTTGTTGTTACATATACCACCTTCTACAGGAAGCCTTTCCCATCCCCTCCTAATTCTAGTACCTTCCTCTCAATTATTTCCTATTTATAATGTATAAAATTTGTTTGTATATATTTATTTGCTTGTTGTCTCCATTAGATTTTGAGTTCTTTAAGAGCAAGAATTGTTTATTGCTTCTTTTTTGTATCTTCAGCACTTAGTACATTCCCTGGCACATAGTACATACTTAATAAATTTTATTGACTGAGTTAACTTGTTTTTCCCCAGTTTATGAGCACTCTCTCACATTGCCATTCTTTGCTACCTCAGAAAAGAGCTAGAAATATTTTATACCTCCTTAGAGTTTGTTTTTGTTAGAGCTAAACCTTCCCTTAAACTACCCTCTAATTCTCTCTTCTCCCTTCTTTCCTTTCCCTCCAATTTCATTGTGGAGTGAGTTGTATTTTTGAACCCAACACTACATGTGTATATATTCCCTCTTTTGACCAGTTCAGATGAGAGTGAAGTTCAAGTATCAATCCTTCCCTCCACTCCCTCCTCCTTATTTGTATAGATTGTGGACCCTGCTTATATAATGAAATTTTCCCTAATCCTCCTTTCCTTTCCTCCCTAGTTCATCCCTTCTTTTTCCATTCTTTTATCAAGACATAACCAGTCCCAGGTATTTTGTCCACTTAGACCCCTGCTATGACTTAAGATTGATAGAATTCAGTGTCGATGCATGTATCATCTCCCCATATTTGAATGTAAGCAGTTTTCCTTGTTTAGGCCCTTATGGTTGTTCATGTTTACCTTATGTTTCTCTTAATTCTTGTGTTTAAAGTTTCTACACAACTCCAGTCTTTTCATCAGGAGTACTTGGAACTCTTCTATTTCATTAAAGATCTATGTTTCCCCCTGTAGGATTATAAGTGTTCTGGACAAATTGTTCTTGGAGATAAACCCATATCCTTTGTCATCTAGAATATCATATTCCAAGTTCTCCACTCCTTTTTGGTCATGGCTGCTAAATCTTCTGTGATCCTGTGACTCCTCAATACTTGAATTCTTTCTTTCCAGTTACTTGTAGTATCTTTTTCTTTGGCCTAGAAGCTCTGAATTTTGGCTACAAGATTCCTGGGAGTTTGGTCTTTTCCTTCAAGAGATGACCAGTAGATTCCTTCTATTTCCATTTTGCCCTCTAGTGTTTAGAGATCTAGTCAATTTTCTTTCAAGATGTCTTGAAATAGGATGTCTGGGGTCTTTTGTTGTTGTTGTTCATGGCATTCAGATAATCTAATGATTTTAAATATTTTCTCCTTTAATCTGTTTTCCAGGTGAGTTGTTTTTACTATGATTCCTTTAATTTTCTTTTATCTTTTCAGGCTTTTATGTTTTAGTTTCTTTTTGTCTCATGAAGTCATTGGCTTCTAATTGTTCCATTCCAATTTTTATGGAGTTTCTTGGTTGAACAAGGTTTTGTACCTCTTGTGCCAAGCTATTAATTCCCTTTCAAATTCTTTCTTCCATGATTCTCATTTCTTTTCCAATTTCTTCCTCAAACTGTCTCATTTCACTTACGGAAGCATTCTAATTTTTTTTTTTACTCTAACTTGTAAATATTTTGGAATCATTCTTCTGGGTTTGTCTTGAGCATCCTTATCACCAAAATACCTTTTATAGTGGGATTTTTTTTTGTTTTCTCATTCTCACAGCTTACTTCCTAATTTCATACTTGATGTTAGGACTGGACTCTGTGAACTTCTGAAGGACAAGTCTGGGCTGATCCTGTTGCCATTTTGTCGGGTTCTTGAGAGTTATGTCGTTCTGGGATCTCATGGACAATTCAGGCTGGAGACCTGCAAGCTACCACTGTTTCCAAAGTGGTCTGATCCAGGGTAAAGTCTAGTTGCTGTTTCCCTGGTCTGAGCTCTGCAAGTTTCTGAGCTGGATCCAGATCTGCGCAACAGTAGACTGCTGCTGGACTCAGCCACTCTCAGACAGCTGGGAAGCATTACTGGCTCAGAGATACAGAACTCTAAACTTGCCTTGATCTGGGATTCCTGCCCTGGTCATTCCTCTGCAGGCATAAGACTAGGCTGGAAGGTGAGACACTGTTCTAGTCCTGGGATTTGAGCCATTTATCTGCTGCTTGCCTCTGAACCTGCTTCTCTCTTGGTATATAGTCCAGAACCTGCTCTGGGGATGGGGAAGAGGGGAAGAAGGGTACACATAGGTCTCTTTTATGTTAATGAAAATGGTAATACAATTTAAAGATCTTCCCATCCATTAAGAGGCCCATGTGACCTGCTTAAGTCACATGGAAGCCTAAGTCACATGAGTTTGAGTCATACGAGCCTGAGTCACAAGGGTTGTGATACCCTCTGACCCTGAAGAAGAGTATATATACTCTGAGGTTAGTATTTTGCTTTGGGGCTCACTCATGGGAAAAGTTTGTGTGATGTAGCCAGGTGAAACTCTGGGTAGCCATTAAGGAGCTCCCCTGGCTTTGAAAATCATGATGTTGGTGCTTCTCACTCTGGTAACTATGTATGTATTGTTTTGGTCAGACAGCTAGAAGCCCTGTCGGTCTTTATTTCTATGTTTATATAATTTCTGCTTGTAATTGCTGTTTGTATTTTCTCTGAAGTTCAGGGTGCTGACTTTTCCCCTGAACTAAGTGGATGATATATATATTTGATTAAATTAAGATTGTTGACCCCTTTAAAGTTGCTTTCCTTTAGCAGAACATAGAACCTGTGGCAGTAGCCCTCCTGTACACTGGTGTTATTGGTCTTACACTCCCACAGCAGCTGCAAATAACACTGTTGTTACAGTCTCCTCCTCAGTCTACCCTGGATCTATGGCTAGGAACTGGGTAGTGGGCAGCAAAGCTGCCAGGAGGCCTTCCCTGTGCTGACCTGGCTTAGAAAAATCACCGTGATTTTTTTTTCTTGGATTTCCTCATCAGGAATTGATCTGCTGCATTTTCTACATCTGTTTGGAGGAATTTTTCAGGGGAGCTTGTTGTACTGCTTTCTACTACCTTGCCATCTTGGCTCTACCCCTGGTATATAATTTTCAGTGACATCTCTTGGAGCTCTCAGGGCTTTAGCCTGTAATTTATTTGTTCCTAAGTAGCTACTTGCTCTGTTATATCTCCTTACCTTTATTGTTTCAATTCTCCATAAAGTGTCTATTCTACCCAGTCCTATTTGAGCATCTTCCTTCCCTTTTATGCAAGAGACAGAAGATAGAACTTGATATAAAGCTGTTTCCTTTCTCCTAATACAGAGAACAGCAACTGGTGGTTTCTAAAAATTTCTTTCAGATTCAGGAGACCAAGTATGAAAGCCATGACTCAAGACAGATACAGGGAATTTGCACAGGAGTATCATCTGAGAAAAGACTGGAAGAGGCCAGTCCTTGGCATTACAGAATGGAAGAAGCTGGAGAATGTGATGTCATTTTAGAGATACTGAGGGACAATGAGGAGAAAGGATCCAAAAGAGTAACAATCACTCACAGAACAAGTCTCAATAAAGTGAATGTATCTTGGTGTAATACCTTTGGAAGAAATTTTAGTCCAGAGTCAAGCTTTGCTTCACTGAGAAGTCCTATGAGAAAAAGTCCACATGCATATAAAACACCTGGTAAGAGCTCTGGGGGGATTTTAGACCTAATTAAATGTAATAGTCTCCATAGGGAAGAAATTCAGGAAGTCCTTCAGTTACTACTCTGACATAATTAAATTTCATAAACTATATGTAGGAGAAAAGCTGTACGAACACAGTGAAAGTGGAAAATCCTTCAGTGGAAAATCTTTCAGTGATAAGAGAAACTTCACTCAACATGAAAGAATTCACACTGGGAAAAAAAAAACCCTTTCAATATAGTGAATGTGGGAAAGCCTTTGGTGAGAGTCAAACCTTTCTTAGACATCATAAAACTCATACTGGAATGAAGCCCTATAAATGTAGTGAATGTGAGAGAATCTTCGGAGTGAAGCAAAATTTCATCAACCATCAGAAAACCCATACCAGAGAGAAACCTTCTGAATGCAGTGAATGTGGGAAAGCTTTTAGCCAGAAAAGAACCCTTACTAGACATCAAGGAACTCATACCAGAGTAAAACCCTTTCAATGCAATGAATATGGGAAAGCCTTCACTTTTAAGGGAGGCCTTATTAGCTATCAGAGAAATCATACTGGAGTAAAACTATTTAAGTGTAATGAATGCAGGAAAGCCTTTAGCCTGAAGGAAACTCTTATTAGACGTCAGAGAACTCCTACTGGAGTAAAACCCTTTGAATGTGATGAATGTGGAAAAGCCTTCAATGACTGGGGAACCCTTATGAGACATCAGAGAATCCATGCTGGAATAAAACTCTTTGAATGTAACAATTGTTGGAAAGCCTTTAGTCAGAAGGAGGTTTTATTAGCCATCAGAGAACTCACACTGTACTGAGTGTAATGAATGTGGCAAAGCCTTTGGCCTGAGGGAAACCCTTATCAGACACCAAAGAACTCATACTGGAATGAACCCTTTTGAGTATACTGAATGTGGCAAAGCCTTTAGTAGGAAAGCATATCTTATTAACCATCAGGTAACTCATAAGGAAGCAAAGCTCTTTGATTATAATGAATCTGCGAAATCCCTGAATTTGAAGGAACACCTTATAAGTCAGAGAATTCAGCCTGCAGAGAAACATAAATTGCAACGTTTGGGGGAAAGCCTTCAATGACAGAGAGCACCTTAGTAGACATCAAAGAAGTCACACTGGAGCAAAACCTTTTGAATGTAATGAATGTGGGAAAGCCTTCAGTAACAAGGGAAACCTTATTAGATATCAAAGAACTCACACTGGACTGTAACCTTTTGAATGTATTGAATGTGACACAGTCTTCAGTCAAAAGGTATACCCTCTTAACCACCAGTTAACTCATACTGGTGTGAAACACTTTGATTGAAATGAATGTGGAAAAACCTTCAGTCTGAAAGACTACCTTGAAAGTCATCAAAGAACTCATACTGGAGAGAAACCTTTTAAATGTAATGAATGTGGGAAAGCTTTCGGTGAGAGAGGAAACCTTAACAGACACCAGAAAACTCATAGTGGAGTAAAACCTTTTGAATGCAATGTATGTGGTAAAGCTTTCAGTGAAAGGGGAACCCTTATTCGACATGAGATGATTCATACTGGAGTAAAAACCGTTTGAATGTAATGCTTGTAGCAAACTCTTCTCTAGGAAATATGAACTTGACATCAGAAAATTCATACTGGAGAGAAACCCTTTGAATGTAATGAATGTGGGAAAACCTTCAGTCAGAAAATATACCTTGTCAGCCATCACTTAACTCACACCTACAAGTTTTCTTCCATCCCTTCTCTCCACTAACCACCCCTCCACTAGAACATGATTAAACTCTCAGCTGTAGTGGACACCCTAATACACATTAATCGATGAACAGTTGTTGTCTATTACATGTGATGCAATGTGCTAGGTACTGAGGACACAAAGAGGCAAAAGACAACAACCCTTGCCCTCAAGGATCTTATAATCTAATTAATTATAATGGATTACATCAGTTAATTGAAACTGATGAACAACCCTCCACATCTAATGTGTGAGAAGTACCAGGGAATTAATGCTGGTGACACAGATCACAAGTTTTATTGACCATGGGAATATATTTGGGGATGTTGTTAAATCCATATCCAGGATTTTTGCTGTGGGTTAGTTATATGGAAATAAACTGGAGAAAGCTTCTGATTCTTCTTATGTACTAGAAAGTCAAAATTTTCTGAGATTCCATTTGGTGCTTTGATAGGTAGAAATGACTGCCTTCTTTTCCCTGATATAACACACCACAAGTGCTATTAGGTGGCAATAATGTTGACTAGGTCTGTAAAAAAGTGTTCCTGATTTGAGGTTTTGGTTTTTTTTTACCAATCATTTTAGCAAAACCACTCACATGGTTTTGAAGCAGCCAAGTGCGAAGGTTGCTGGACATGGAGTCAGACCAGAATTAAAATTCTGTTTCAAACAAATTGATTGAATGACCCTGAAAGTCATTTTAACCTCTGTGCCTCAGTTTCCTCATCTATAAATTGACGGAATTATACTCAGTGGCCTCTAAGGTCCCTTCCAGTTCTAAATCCATTATTATATAAATCTACAAAATATTTTTTTCTAGATGATCAATTCACTCATGTTTTATTTTCTTTTTTTATTCTAAAATAGTAATTATAAAAAAAATTACTTTTTAAAGGAATAAAAAACTGCCTTGTGTGAAAGTCATTTCCTTTATTTCATGTGTGAAATAAAGTATTTTACATTTACATCCATAAGAGGTAGATCTTCTGAACTCTCTTTTTTGAGTGTATTTTTCAGGATGATGTTGGCGTTACTAAAAGAGTCATTGTCGGTGTGGATGTTTTTTTTTCTTTCCCCTCCCTCTACAATTCTCACTCTTCATAACTCCATTTTTAAAAATCCTCCCTGGGTTATTTCTTGTGACACTCCAATATTCCATCGCTTTCATAAAACACACTTTTTTTTTTTACCCATTCCCTCAATCATTGAACACATTTCCAGTCTTTTGGTAACATGATGATTGCTAATGAGTATTTTTATGCAAATTGGTGCTGGCTTCCCCTTTTCTACAATGTACTGAATGTGACACAGCCTTCAGTCAAAAGGTATACCTTCTTAACCACCAGTTAACTCATACTAGTGTGAAACACTTTGACTGAAATGAATGTGGAAAAACCTTCAGTCTGAAAGGACACCTTGAAAGTCATCAAAGAACTCATACTGGAGAGAAACCTTTTGAATGTAATGAATTGGATTGGGCAGGTTTATATATTATTTATATATATATTATTTTTTAATATAAAAGAATCCAGCCTCACTCAGAGCATGTTCTTCTAGGTTAATCTTTAAAGGTGTGTAGGTGTAGGTGTGTGTGTGTGTGTGTGTGTGTTTTCTCTAATGCTTTTGGATCCTCCTTTCAGTGTGTTCCCCTCACTTCTTATGGCCAGTAATGAACTCCTGAGTAATATTTAACCAATTAGCACCTTTTACATGGGAACATTTACTTCAAAAATATAGCAAGAGCAAAAAGCAAGCATTTCTCCCTCAACACCCTGGAGGTATACTTTCCCCTATGCTATCTTGGTCAGTAAGGAGAGTGGGCTCAGACAACACTTTCTATACAACATTGGTTTCCTCAGGTTCAAATTCCACAGTCACCGGCAGAGACCTCATCTAAGCTGCTGTTGGATGGAGTCCCAAAAGTCACTTTTCAGAGCTTGCATGCTGGACTAAATGGCTGAAAAACCTGGCACAGACTTCACTCCCAGACCATTCTCTTTACCTTTCAAAGTTTACAAGGCCATCTAGAAACAGGAAAAAATGGACATGAGACACAACAGGATCATGTGCTCTTTGCCATGCTTGAGTTCTCTCTCCCACCTGTGTAAGGGCACTTGGTTGCCTTAGTGCTGAGAAGAACTAGAATTCCGAAAGAAAAAACAGCTAAAAGTCCCACTTTGCTTGCCCTTACTGTCTGTTGATTTGCATTATTTTCTCTGTTTATCAGTTCTGCTTGTAATTTGTTTGTATTTTCTCTGAAGTTCAGGGTGCTGACTTTTTCCCTTGAACTAAGTGAATGATACATACATACATACATATATGTGTGTGTGTGTGTGTGTGTGTGTATACACATTTAATTAAAGTAAGACTGTTAACACCTTAATGTTGCTTTCTGTGCTAGCAGCCCTCCTGTGTGCTAGTGTTATTGGCCTTATACCTCCACAGCAGCTGCAAGCAACACTTGTTACAACCTGATGTTCTCAGCAACCTGAACTCTTTTTCCAATACCAGTAAGTCCTGCATGAGCTCAATCTAAGGGATGAGCGCACCCTCATTCTGGCTCCAGTTACAGGTGTTACATGCATGCAACCTCATGCATCTCTGGAAGGGGGCTCCCCAGTTTCTTCCATGTAAGAGATTGCATGAACTAAACCCACTAATGCCCTCCTTCATACTAACATTTTATAACACAACTAAGGACTATGTGGATACAGTACCCCAAAGCTAATGTCATATCAGAGAAAACTTCCTAAAACTTAGCGCTGTCCAAATGTAGAATAGTGAGGAAAATTAATACCATGCTGTGTTATTTAACAGCCAATGTTAGTCTATAACCCGTCCTTTTTCCATTTTCTCAAACCTCGTTTTTCAACCTATCTCAAAAAGAGACCTCTCCAAATCAGAACTCTTCAACAGGTCCCACTATCTATGTTTACATGGATGCTTGCCAAAGTTTTGCAGAGCTGTTCACTCCTCCTACCTTATTCCTTTCTTTCCTCCCACTTTTACTGCTGGCTTCTGTCAGACTTGTCATACTCATCTACTAAGAGCTGGATTCTTTAATTACATCATGTCATTCTAATTTCTTTAAGAATTCCACAAATTTAATCCTCTTAAATCTTTACATGATGCTTTTTTGCTTAGCACTTGGGAACTGAAAATGGAATAAAACAAGGTTTTTGTGATCAAAAACACTTCTAACCTAACAAAGAAACAACATATTTACAGATACCCATAATAGTCCTTGGAAGAGGATACTTGTGGAGAGAGCCAAACTAAGGCTAAATTATTCCAGGTGCAAACACACCTCTGCATGCTTCAGGGCAAGTTATCGCCCCATTAGTTTAATGAATTTCCAGTTTAGCACTGCTACAATCTGTTGTCTGCACTCTCATTTCTCCAGCACATCCACTCAGAGGGCCAGGATTTAGAGCTCAGAAGGAACCTAAGCTCCTAAGGATCATGTCCATCCCCTCATTTTAAAAATGAGAAAAGAGAGAAGAAATGATTTGCCCAAAGTCACACAGCTATTAGTGGCACAGGCAGAATATAGGAAAAATGGTACCGTCTTCTGCCAGCTTCTATTCCAGTATGGATGAAAGTGGCATTTGTTCTGCAGAAATCAAAGGTTACTTGTATTATCCCAACACAATAACTTATTTAGAGAAATCTGTAGTTTCACAGAATTCCATAGTGATTGAAAAATTGACATTGAGGACAATTGCAATGGAAATGGAGAGATGATGTAGCCTGCTTACATGTGTTGGGTGTAAGCATGCTACAACACATTTCAAAAAGAATTTTTCAGCAGAAATGTTACGATGGATATACAGAGAGATGTGTGGCCAGAAAATTATGGGTCTATCACTTAGGTACAGGGCAGCTAGGTGGCACAGTGGATAGAGAACTAGGACTGGGGTCAGAAAAACCTGACACGAGATGTGTGACACTGAGCAAATCACTTAACGCTGTTTGTCTGTTTCCTCATCTGTAAAAATGAGCTGGGGAAGGAAATGGCAAACCACTCCAGCATCTTTGCCAAGGAAACTTCAAAAGGGTTTTGAAGAGTTGGGCACAACTGAAAAATGTCTAAACAACAACTAAATAATACCTAGGGAGTGCAAAAGATAAGTGAAGAACAGCATGTTGAGCTCCACTGGTATCCTTACTCTTAATGTCAAAGATTCCAGATAAAAGTCCCTAGCATGTTCTTCAGATATACTGAAACAAATTTGCTAGATTACATTGAAAAGGGTAACATAGCATGTACAGTTCTACATGCTGAAATCTCCATCTGCAGGAAGAGACAATTTCCTAATTGATGAGAACTGACTTCAAATCAGTTCCAGGACATTTGGACAGCTCTAAGCTAGCTGCTAGCCCAGAGTAGCCAGGGCTTCATCGTTTACCTCCTTTCTTATGAATATCCATGTGTCTGACAAACGCAAAATCCAACATTTACCCACATCCCTGCTTGTGTAGTTAATGCTGACAGGATAAAGATTTGGAAAGGGGGCTAACCTTTTAAAGAGAGAGAAAACATCCCTTTCAGTCAACTGGAACCTTCTAAGGTGAGGCACAAAGGACAGACATGGACCCTATTGAGATTTCCCATAAGCTCCTATTCCTTAGACTCATGTAAGCTATCCATAGGAGAGAATGACTCAGTTTGGAGGGGAATGGAGTTGTTTTACACTTTGCCCCAAATGTTGGGGTTTTCTGTTGCCATTTTGGCCACAGCTTTCTATGGCTAGTTACCAGCTCAAATTTCTCCCAGGGCCCAAAGTGATACAAGGCCCAGCTCTAGAACTGACTTATACAAGCTCTATTTACCCATGCAACCTCATCCTGACTTTGTTATATTTACCCTCTCCTACCTTTCATATCACAAGTAGGATGTTCCTTATGAATGCTACAAGGTGGGAATTGATGACCCTTCAATGGGGGAACCCTTCGCAATGCTGGCCCTGGAGTCCTCAAGGACAGAAATCTTACCAGCCTTCACAGAGGGGCTATGCATCTTCCCTCTTTAACAGGAGTAGCTTTATTTAAGCCAAAGTGCAGGCACATGCTATCTCTCACTTCCATGGTACTTTAAAAACCTTCCCAACCTTGGTAATGCCTAGATTAGTAAAACAGAGATGCTCTGTGTGAATGGCCTTATGGTTAATAGCTTTCTCCTCAGTTCTCATCCTTCTTGACCACTCTTGTAGCCTGTTTGACACAGGCTGCTCACTTCTTCTCTACCTCTTTATGACACTACTCTCTTGGTTCTCCACCTATGTACGACTGCTCCTCAATCTCCACTAATAGTTGTTGTGAAGATGAAATGAGATATTTGTAAAGGTTTGCAAACCTTGAACTGATTATATATATATACATACACACATATGTGTGTGTATACACATAAAGCACTATTTTTATATCGTCATCATCGTCATCTCCCGGACCTTCTTGTCATGCCCACTAATGGCAGCATACCCCAAAACTCTATTATGGGACCCCCTCTTTCCTATATTTGCTTTTTCATTTGCAGACTTCATTAGTTCCCATGAGTCCAGTTATCATCTCTATGCAGATGGTCCCCAGTTCTGCATATTCATCCCAGATCTCTCTCCTGATTTCAATTCCTGGATCACACACTGCTTCTTGACATCTAACACTGAATGCCCCCACAGACATCTCCAACTCAACACGTCCAAAACAGAGCTCATTACCTTTTCCCTAAACCCTCCCCTCTTCCAAATTTCCATATTACTGTCAAGAGCACCGCCATCTTTCCAGTCACCCAGGCTCAGACTCTTCTTCCCTCTTAGCTGGGCTACTGCAGCAGCCTTCCACCTGGGCCTCCAGTCTCAAACCTCTCCCCACTCCAGTCCATCCTCCAGGCAGCTGCCAAAGTGGTTTTCCTAAAGCATATGTCTGACATGCCACCCCATTAAATAGAAACTCCTGTGTTCGGCATTTAAAGCTTTTCATATCCTAGCCCCTTCCTCCCCTCCATGAACTCTACAGCGCAGCTACATTGACCTACTTGCAGTTGCTCACACATGATGCTCCATCTCCTGTGTGCAGCTGTTCTGCATCCTTGGAATGCTCTACGATGCCCCCCACCTCTGCTTAGGCTCACCAGGCTTTCCTCAAGACTGTTCCAACCCCACTTAGCCACTATCTCCTGCTGGTAGAATCTTTCCCTCTTTTACAATTATTTTTCATCAATTACGTATCCATCTTGCATGTACTTTTTTCTTCATGTAACATCATAATGTACAACAGACAGGATGATCCAGCAGCTTCATGTGCATACGTGAACGGGGATCCTCTCTGTCCACTTTCATGCTTTCTCTCTAGCTCCAATACTAGTCCTGGGGAATGATTTCAGATTTTCTTGCTCATCTCCTTGGGTTAAAGAATACTATAGCAGAGGGGTTTCACTGCCCATGCAACTTCCTAGGAAGAAATCAGTGCCTAATTCAGCCTTTCTTCTTCCCACCGCTCCCCAGAGGGAACAGAACAAAGGGCTTTTTGAGTTGCTCCTTTATGAGTTGCTACATCCTTCCCGACTTAGGGTCAGACCAATTCTAGCCCGTGCCTCCACTGGACTGTAAGCTCCCTAACAGCAGAGACTATCTGTTGCCCTTCTTGGATCTGAGCACTTAGTACAATGCGTAGCACACAGCAGACCCTGAATGAATGCTTACAGACTGACTGAAAGTATGGATATGGCCCTAGCACTGATGGACCCCAGCTTCAGCAACAGCTATTAGAGTCTTTATACAGCAGGTATGAGAGCAGCTAGGTGGTGCAACGGATAGAGCCTGGCCCTGGTGTCAGGAAGATCCGAGTTCAAATCCAGCCTATCCAGTTACTAGCTGTGTGACCTTGCCTGTCACGTAACCCCTATTTGCCACAATTCCTCATCTGTAAGATGGGAACGGGTTGGAGAAGTAAACAGCAAACCACTCCAGAATCTTTGCCAAGAAAACCCCATGGACGACTTCCACGGGATCACAGAGTCGGACACAACTGGATGACAACGAAGAGTGGCACAGATGCCCTCCTCTACGGGACCCACATAAACTAGGGAATGACTGACTCTCATCCTCTTGACACGACTTCCCTTTTCTTTCCTTCTCTGAGTCCTTTGCGGATACTCCCAGAGACCTTCCCAGTAACATTAGTCAACGCTGCCATCCTGGGACATCACCTCCATGCTGACCCTGATGTTGGCCAGGATTCTACTGGCACATTTACAGGAGGTGTCCTATATTTGACTTTCTTTGTACCACAGCACTTAGCACAGGGCCTGGCACATAGTAGGCACTTAGTAAACCCTTGTTGATGCAGTCAAGGCGGAGGCAGGACTCTGGTCACTTCCACCTACTCTGTCACCCAAGGATGCTGGCCTCCTCCATTTCCTGACTCCAGGCATTTTCCCGCCGTCTCCCCAAGCCTGGAACTCTCTCCTCCACATCGCCCCCTCTCGGCTTCCTTCAAGTCTCAGCTAAAGTCCCCACTTTGACAAGAAGCCGTTCCCGATCCCCCTACGCCTTCTGAGCCTATCTCCATTTATCACATCTCTATCATTGGCACACAGTTGTCTTCACGTTGCCCCTTGTTAGACTGTGAGCTCCTCACTGTCAGCAGCAGCCCCTCCGCTCACTGGCATATCCATCCCAAGGCTGCAGACACGGCCCCTCCCAGCGGGCCGAGCCTCGGTCCAGTCACTATCCCCAGGTTCCTCCTCGGTCCAGCCACTCCCGGTGCCGGTCCCACTCTCTGAGATACGGCTGTGACCGTTGCCCCACATCCCTTTTGGGCGGCTCCTCAGCCTCCTGGCTTCTGCTCTTACAAGCCACACCTGGTCCCCCATTCAGATTCCTTCCTCCTCTCCCACCAGAAGCAGGCTAGGTTCGGCCTCCCCGCCCCACCTGCGCGCAGTGCGCAGGCGCACACGAGGCGCTCTAACGGACGCGCGCAGCCTTCTGGGAGATGGAGTCCCGGGGCGGGCCCGGCGGAGCAGGCCGGGAGGGGGCACGTCGCGCGCCTTCCTGCATCCGGACTCCATCTCCCAGAATGCCTCGGGAACTCATCCAGCCCGTCCAGGGCGGATGCCGCAGCGCCCGGTGTACGTTGGGAATCGTCCTTCCGCGTCCGGGCCCTGCGGTCCTTCCGGCCCTGGGAGGGAGGCCCCGCGTCGTCCCGAAAGTCCCGACCAGACTGGGCTCGGTCGAGGCCCCGGGAGTGCGCAGGCGCAGCCCCGTCCCTGCGCCCCCTAGTGGAGCGGATCGAGGAGGGAGCTCTCGGCTGGCGCCCCTGCGGGTAGGTACTGACCCAGCATGAGGGCTTGCGGAGGTGTGCGTGAGTCTGTGACTAAGGTGGGGTGGCATCGTTAGGTGAGCCCCCCACACCTCTAGGTTTAGCTCTTGGTGCTTTACTGTGGTCAGAAAAAAGCCACCCCCGTTTACTGCCCCAACAACAGTAACAATTAGCAGCAGCAGTAACAGTAACAGCAAACAGGAACAGGAACAAGCTAGGGAAACTGAAGCACACGGGCTCAACAGAAGTTCCCAGGGTCACCCCAAGGCCAGACTTGAACCCAGGTCTTCTGCCGTTCCTCAGATGGCTGGGTCGGGAGCCGGCTTCCAGGATGCCACCCAGCTGGAAAGGCTTCGGGGTCTGGGCACGGGTCCCGTGGTCAGATTGTCCGTCCCAGAATGGGGTGAGGTCCTTGGCCGGCCGGGTTTGCCACGTGTGTCTGGTTAGGAACCTCTGGGGTTCGTATTGGTCTGGACCTGTGATTCCTTCAAGGTGGGTCCTTCTGACGAGGAAGCCCCTGTCTCCCGTGCAGATTGGCCATTGCTCTGTAACTTAGGGAGACCACCTGCCTGAACCTAAGCGTGAGCATCTGCTCTTCCGCTGGTCCTCTTGTAGGTACGTGGGTGTGGATGTGTGTGACTATCCATGTGCATGGCCCCGCTGGCTATGGCTGGGACTCCCCCTTGCACCCACTCCAGCAGGTTGTGGCTATTCCACAGAGAAGTGGTGATCATAAGGCTGCAACTCACTCTCACATCCCTAGAGTTCACCTTGTGGTGGAAGGGATGTCTTCTACGACTCAAAACTTAGCCCTTGGGTCCCCACTGGTGTACTGCTCATTTCTAAACAATCAGCCAAAATGACACCAGGGCATGTGGAAAGCAGAGGTGAAGGAATGACTTAGCTGGTGCTAGTTCCTCATCTGTAAATGAGCTGGACAAGGAAATGTTGAACTACTCCTCGATTTGCCAAGGAAACTCCACTGGGGTCATGAAGGGTTGGACACAATGAAATGATGGAACACAAAGAATCAGATAAAATACTCATCCTGCCATGTAGGACTTGGTCTCAGTCAGGACCCACTGGGAGTCTAGGTATCTTAGGTCTCAGTGTGACAGTCATGTCCCTGTCAGTCCCAGGAGCCATTAGCAGGATGATTCATGAAGGGGTATAATTAACCATTGCCCCCATAAATGTGCGGGACCAGAACCGAGAGGGTCTCCATGTTCCAGCTGCGTCCTTCCATAGGCTCTAGACTGAGTCTAGGCTAATGCCACTGGAGTAATTGATACCTGGGATTTTGTAGCATTGGTGGGTAACAGAAATCCAAGTAGAAGGACCTATCAGATACCCGACTGGGCAGCCTCCAGTGTCCGTGCTCAAACTCAGACATGCAGCAATTCATTCTATATTTTATTATTTAATATTTTTAGTTTTCATCATTGATTTCCACAAGATTTTGAGTTATAAATTTTCTCCCCATTTGTACCCTCCCCCCCACTCCAAGATGGCATATATTCTGATTGCCCCATTCCCCAGTCAGCCCTCCCTTCTGTCATCCCACTCCCCCCCACCATCCCCTTTCCCCTTACTTTCTTGTAGGGCAAGATAGATTTCTATACATGCAGCAGTTGAAGTCACCGGATAGAAAGGCATCATACTGATCCCTAAATGTGGAATCTGCTGCCACTAAGAGCCAAAAAGTACAGTCAAGTTCTGAGCCTCATTCTTGGTTGTTGGGGGCTTCAGGGCCAGTTTATTTTTGGCTACCTCAGGGTTGTCCCACTGGACCGTTGCCCATTGTGGCCCTGGAACTTAATCTTTTAGGATGGTCCTTGTATCTTACCTGTGTTAACTGCCTACCCATCTGCCATTTACCCTTGGGGCAGTGCCCACTTTTGCCTCTGTTTTTCCCACTATAATAATATCAAGTCAGGTTGGAGCATGGCCACTGTCCATCCTATATCTGAGGAGAAATTGCTTCTGTGGGGATGGACCACCACCTTTCTGGAGCAACTGTGAAATCTCCCCAGTGGAGTATGTTGAATGGCCAAGTAAAGCTATTCTAATAGGGCACCTTGGTGTTCCAGCTATGCCTGCTGGGCAGCCATTGTGTTGGTCAGAAGGGGAGTCAGTGGAGAACCCTCCTAGGGCAATCCATCATCCACAATGGATATTCTGGGTGCTTCCATCAAATGATGTGAACTCTCCGGGCTTCTAAAGAATCTCCAGGATTCTGCTGATACCTGCCTCAAGTACTAGCAAGCACCCTCTCTCTACTCATCTGCCCCTCTGTCTTCGGGTTGTTGTTTTATAACTGAGTGGATAGGACTCCTAGACAGATTCAGGCCGTTTCCACCAAGTGTGTCCCCACTGCTCCCACCCTCTTGTGGGTGAGAGCTTCTGTCACTTTAAGGACCATCCAAGATTTAGAAAGCAATGCTCTCGTCTCTTGGGGTTACTTTCTTGTTACTGAGCAACTCCACCCTCAAGAGCCTGAGAAGGGTTGGGTTTAAGAGGCAAGCTTTTTGCCCTGAGCCGAATGCCAGCTGGGTGCCCTTGTGACCTCAGTCTTCTAGCTAGCTGGCCACTATCCCTGCAGCACTTCCTCTCCCCACTCCTTCCTTTCTTGAAAAGGTATCCAGCCAGACTCCTCACCTCCTCACCTCCAGATTTGTTGTGGTGAGTTTGGATGAAGAGCAACAGTGGGAATGGCTTGATTGCTACTCACAAGGAGAAGAGGAAGACAAAAGCTGCCAAGGGAGGCATCTTGGTGTATGCCTTCAGCTGGGGCAGTCATGGGGCAGGTGGGAGGGGGAGGTGTACCCATGCTCCAGGCTCAAATTTATGTAGAGTTTTAGACAAAGCGCAAGTATGATACCAATATGCTTTGTTATCTATAGGACCAGTGAAGTAAAGGTACTTTCTAAGGTGCCTGAGGACTAAGGAATGCCTGGGGAATGAGGGACAGGGAAGTAAGGAACTTTGGGGTGCCAGTCTGGCAGAGGCTGAAGAGAGTAAATGTCCAATGTCTGAATATATTAGCCTTGGCATCCTGGGGGACTAGAGCCATATCATGCAAACTAGGTTTCTATGGTTTTCTAACAGAAGGCAGATCTAGGATAATCACAACATAACAGCCTGATCATAAGCCTGGCTCACACTCTCCCACCAAGGCATACAGTGCCCTGGGGGAAAATGAGCCCAAAATTACAGAATGCCAAGAGTGGGGAAGCTATGTGCCTGAGGCAGCTGACAACTTTGGACGGAAGGCCTTCATGTCCTTGACATGTAACATACTTTGGGGCAGAACCAGTCTTCTCCTGAGCCCATCCAGGCTCCTGGATACAAATTTGTTTCTCTGCCACTCTTGGGTAGCTAAAGCAGGGATGAGGTTGCTTAGCAGGAGAAAGCCTCGAATCTGTGTAGCTTTCCAGATCTGCTGTCTTGGCTGGACATTGAGGCAATGTTACAAGCTTTCAGGGAAAGGCCATGCCTTTAAGCCTAGGATCTGCAGAGTGATTCAGATGTGCTCTCTGTGCCCTGAGGATTTTCCCTTCTGGAACCATTGAAATCAAGTCAAGTTAGGTCCACAAGCATTTGTCTTCCTGACTCCAGGCCCACCTCTCTATCCACTGCACCACCTAGCTGTCCAACTAGGAGTTTAGGCCTTGCCTAATGAAGGAGCGGGTGAATCTGTCTTGACTCAATGTTGGAGGGTGATGCTCATTCTCAGATAAGCAGCTGGAAATACCAATAGTGGCCTGGCTCAAGCAGCCCCTTCCCCTGGACAGTAACAGTAAAAATGTCTGACCCTTGTCAGGTGTAGGGACCTTTATTTCACACGTGTTCCCTCACTGCAATCCTAGCATCTGCTGCCTGGGAGCCCAAACAGCCTGAGAGCCACCTTGCTGGCTTGGTTCTGATAGTACCTACAGTTCCTGAACATCCTTGGTGTGGGTGCCCACATTCAGTGTTTTCCTGATCCAATCACAAACATGAGAGCGCTCCCTGGACATCCAGGAAGCACATAAACGCCTCCAGCAAGAGAAGATACACACACACACAAACACAAGCATACTTACACCACTTACACTCATTCAATAGATCATCAACAGAAGTGACCATACTCCTCCTGGAATCCCAGTGGGATGGGTGGGGAAAGGGGGACCTTCTGCAGATCGCTCAGCTAGTTGGGGTCAGCAGGAGAGCTTGAGCCTGGGCTTCCTGGCTGCAGGCCAGCCCTCAGTCCACTACTTCACAGGCATCCTGTCCAGTGATGATAACAGCAGTGGTAACAGTGGACACTCATATGGCCCTCACAGACCTGCACCGAGCTCCACAGATATCCAGCAATAATGGAGAGTGTCGCTACAAAAGAGGAGATGGCCTACAAGAGAACTGAAGGGTCAAAGGAACTTGGAGTCACAGTGTGAATGAAGAGCAGGGTTTGGTATGGGAAGGCAGGAGGAGAAGAGGGAATCTAATAGTTTGTGATCAGATAAGAGAATTTTCAGATATCTTGAACATGGAGGTGATTCGTTGTTATCCTTTGTTATTGAAGACAACCAAATGACATCACTATGTTGGAGTAAAGGTATGGTGCATCCTACTGTGGCTGATCAGACCAATATAAATACGGGTGATGGTGAGATCAAGGGTACAGCCATCTTTATATATGGCTAAGGTGGGGTGGAGAAGTAGCTTGTGAGAACTGAGCAGGTTGAGGAAGTAAGAGGTTGGGTTGTTTGGAGGAGAGTTAGTATGTTTGTTGACATCTCCTAGTATGAGGGCAGGAGTGAGGAGAAGAGAAAGATTGTGAACCAGATACCGAACTTACTGAGAAAGGAACAAGAGTGTCCTGAAAGTTGGTGAACAATGTCTATGCCAATGTGGCTTTTCATGAACCTCAAACGAGGAGAGATGACTGAATGATGGTGATAGGGAGACAGCCTAGAGGCAGCAATGGAAAACAAAGAGTGTTCCAGTTCCCCCACCTTGACCAGAAGACTGAGTGAAGATGCAGCCAGGACTGGAGGGTACCCAGGGAAGCTGGGTCATCAGAGCGGAGCCAGGTCTCAGTGAGAGCCAGCAGAGGGAAGCAGTAGGAGAGGAAAAGATGTAAGATGAAGGCAAGTGTGTTGCCTATGGAGCAGGCATTCCAGAGGGCACAGCGGAGTGGGTAGCTTTGGGGTGGGACACTGTTGGAGAGGGGAGGAGTTGAGTAGAATGGGAACAAGAGACCAAGCCCAACCCAAGGCAGGGCAGTATGGACCACTAAAAGAAGGTATAGTCTGAATTTCCTAATAGGGAATGAGGGGCAGAGAGACACAAAAGTGAACTATAACTGTTCCACGGCATACCAGCAGTTGGGGCATGTGAGATCACCCAATCTCTGGGTCAGTTAAACCTTAGTATACATGTATCTTAGAGGCTGAGACCAAACTATTCAAACAGGTTCTACTGCTTCACAGAAAGGGCACAGAATAAAAAGAGGAGACCCAGGACAAAGTCTGAGGAGACACACATGGCTAGAGAGGTTGACGCAGGTGAAGAGACTGAGAGGGGATGGTCAGACATACAGGAGAACCAGGAGAAAAGAATGTCACAAAAATCCAGGAGAAGGTGATTCACTGCGTCCAGTACTATGGAGATGGAGGAGGATGAAGATGAAGAAAAGGTCATAGATTTTGCAATTAAGACGTCATTAATAACATGAAAGACCACCCAAATCAGCCACCAAGGAAATGTTCCTAAAGCACAGCCCTGACCAGGTCATTCTCTTGCTAAAGAACTTGAGTGCCTCTGTCAGGCACTTAGAACCCTTCACAGTTTGCCTCAACCTATCCATTCTTATTGGTTTCCTGTTACCCCTGACACCAGCCACTTGCCGTTTCCTGTTCAGAACAGTCCGGCCTCTGGTTTGAGTCTTCTCTCTGACTGCCCTGGCTGGAATGCTGCCTTCCTCACAGCTGCCTCTTGCAATCCTGAGCTCCCTTCACACGCCCCTTCCTTCTCAAAGCCTTTCCCAAGATTCCTGTTGCTGATGCTCTGCCTCAAATTAATTTGCATGTAGTTTGCATTCACTTATCTGTATGTATATTCCATCACCCCTCCCAGAGGGCAGACACTTGTCTTTGTGCATCTGGCACCTGGCACATCACCTGCCATCTAATGAGTACTTAATCCATGCTTGTTATATTAAACTTTATTTCCTCTTAGAGATGAAGGAGGGAGAGGTAAAAGGAAAGTACAAAGCAGCATTGAAGTGAGCTCAAGGAAGTTGAAGGGGTTCATGTTGATTGTCTTGAGTTTAACTGAATAATGTTGAACAAAGTTCTGCAGCCAAGAGAAAGTGGAGGAGATGGGAATAGAGAACCTTATTGTAGAGTCAGCAGAATTTGTAGCCCAGAAATAGTGGAGAAAGTGGAGGAAAAGGTCACTTTCTGGTGTGACCTGAACCAAATTAACTGGCACATCAGAGGGCTAGTAGAGGAAGTAAAAATACAATGGAACATAAAGTTAATGTTTTCTAAGTCAGTATGTAGGCCACAGGGATCCTTATGTGTGGTTTAGTGACCCTTTTTCTATTTGAGTTTGATACCACGGATCTAGAGTGTGGCCTAAGGGGGAGGTGAGGGCATCTGGGATGCTGGTGGGGATTTTGTTTAGCAACTGCAAGGCAGGTTGATCTCTGCCATGACTTCTTTCCTCTTATCCAATTCAGGCTCCTCGATACTTTGCCATTCCCCAAGCCTGGAGTATGGAGGGTGAGGAGAGAATGACTTCTGAGCTCCTGATATCCAGGTTTCAGGTAAGTTCAGGTTTATCCTCTCTCCTGAAATATCATATCATTTATAAATCTATAAAACCATCTCTTTCCCTTATCTTTGATGGTCTCTGCACTTCCAGGTTCCTTCTAGGGCCTCAACCTTCCATGATTTTGTGTGGCTACTTTAATGGCTAATATAGAGGTTATATCATTTCAGTTGAAATGTTAAGTTAGCAAGTTTCACAATTAAGGTATATAATTTGATAAGGTTTTTTGGTTTTGTTTTTTTTTATCATTGCTGTGCTGGTGGAAGTTGAATACCTGAACGTAGGCTGAGAAGTTACACTGTATGACCCCAAAGGTGCCTTCCTACTCTCAAGAGATTTTTTTTCTCTTCCAAATTAAATATATGAGGGAAAGTAGAGCCAATATTGGACAAGATGGAGAGAATTCATAATCATCTGGAGAGAGTCAGATTTCCATAAGCACCAGAAGACAGAAGGAAAAGCCTGAAATGAAGAAAAATTTGTTAATTATGAAACTGGAATTCTGAATATCACAGCAGAAAGGGCATGAAGAGTTGTCATGTGTCAGAGGAAGCAACAAATGTCTGCTAAGCATTTGCTATATGCCAGACAGTGTACTAAGTGCTGGGGATACAAATATAAGCAAAAAGAAAAACGTTCCCTGATTTCAAGGGGCTTCCATTCCAATGGGGGAAGACAGAGCACAGCAGGGGGCTGAAAGGGGCAAGGTACCCCACAGGAGCTGGCCTGGGCCTTTCTCCAAAAGGGAGGCCTTGCAGGTAACCAGCCTGTGGCAGAAATGGACCAGTGTGGCAAGGGGACTGTTAGTGACAAGATACAAAGTCCCCAAATGATGAGAGGCGTTCTAGGTAACGTGGCAATGCAGTCATGGTGGCAAAGTCCAGAGTGAGTCAGTTGGTTTAGAAATCAGAAATCTCTCAGGTCTGGAGGGAGTAGAGGGCAGGGTCACTTAACCTTCTGGCAGTCATGATTTCACTTTGTGTTGTGGTCGGTGGTCAGTGGTCACATGAGTTCCGCCTCCACTGAATGTTATCTCATTCAGGCTCTGCTCCCACCACTCTGGAGTGTCACGTGCAGACTCAGCTCCTCAGTTGGGTGAGATGTGAATAGAATCTATTTCATGTTTCAGGGATCAGTGACATTCAAGGATGTGGCTGTGGAATTCACCTGGGAAGAGTGGAGACATCTGGAGCCTGCTCAGAGGGCCCTGTACAGGCATGTGATGATGGAGAACTATGAAAACTTTGTCTTCTTGGGTAAGTCCGGTTATCCCTTGTGACTAATAATAATAATAATAACAATAATAATAATAATAATAATAATAATAATAATCATCTGCCCACTGGTGGGTCATGATTCAGTTCAATTCTTTGGACATTTATTAAGGGCCTACTATGTGCCCTGCCCTGTCCTAAGCATTGGGAATACAAATAAGAAAAAGGACAGACCCTGCCCTCAAGGAGCTTATAATCTAATGAGAGAAAACAATTCCCAAAAGGAAGCTGGAGGCTGGGTGAAGAGGATCTAGTAAATGCTTCCTCTGTGAAGTAAACTATTCAGAGGAGACAGAAAATTTAGCTAAGGCATGATCCTTGCTTACCCTCATGGAGCGTCCGGTCTGGGGAGAGTGAAATCCATCCAGAGGAGTACACCAAAGCAAAGTGTCTGGAGAAAGGTTTGAGAGGAAGGAAGGATAGGGAGGGCTTCCTGTAGGAAGCAGCCAAATTCCCTGGGAAGCTCCATGAAGGTAAGCAAGGACTACATCTTAGCTAAATTGTCTATCTTCCCTGACTAATTTACTTCACAGAGGAAGCATTTACTAGATACTCCGTGAATTAAAACTTGAAGATGACACACCTCTGGATGGCAGGTGGAGTGAGGCAGGATCCCAAAAGATCCTTCAAAATGGATCAGCATTTTGCTGAAGATGAAATTCAGTGGAATCTATGTAAAATCTTGTGCTTAGTTACAGTCACCTTCAGAAGGACAAGATATGGAAGGCCTGGGGTGACCACAGTTTGTCTGGAAAAGCTTCGGGTTTTTAATGGATGCACACAATGTGGTGGGGTAACACAAGCAGCGAATGTGATATTGGGCTGTGTTGAGAGGGGCAGGGCTGCTAGGAATAAGAAAGTGACAGCTGCCGTCATCAGATCTCATCTGAAGGATTGTGTTCATTTCTGGGACACTGATAAACTAGAGAGGGTCCAGAGGCCAGCAGACAGGGCCAGGGAGGGCCTTGAGTCCTAATCATACTGTGATCAATTGAAGGAAATGGGAATTTTTAGTCTGGAGTGAAGAAGAGTTGGGAGGAACATAATAGTTCTGTTCAGGTATTCAGGGGGCTGCCAGGTAGCCCTTTGAGTCATGTTGACACAAGAGGGCAGAGCCAAGGGGACTGGAGGCAAGGAGAAAAGGTTTGATGTCAGGATGAAGTTTGCTGCCAGGCAAGCTGCCCCAAAGAGGCCTGGGCCTCCTACTCCTCAGGTTGAGGCTCTGCCTCCTTGAAGGGCTCCAGGTAGAGGCAGGAGGTTATGAAAAGGATTCCTTTCTAGCAAGGGTTCACTTACATAGGCTCAGAACTCCTCTCCAATGCTGTGATTCTGTGAAAACCCAAATAAAGTCCTGGAGAGATACCAGAAGGTGTGCAAAGGTTTTGTCTAAGGATCAAAGGAGAAAACTGAATAAAGGGGGACAGGATAGGATGGAAGGAAATATAGTTAGTCTTTCACAACATGACTGTTATGGAAGTGTTTTGCATAATGATACATGTGTGGCCTATGTTGAATTGCTTGCCTTCTTAAGGAGGGTGGGTGGGGAGGGAAGAAGAGAAAGAATTTGGAACTCAAAGTTCTAAAAACAAATGCTCAAAAAAAAGTTGTTTTTACAAGCAACTGGGAAATAAGATATACAGGCAATGGGGTATAGAAATCTATCCTGCCCTACAAGAAAGTAAGGGGAAAGGGGATGGAAGGGGTGGAAGTGGGGTGACAGAAGGGAAGGCAGACTGGGGAAAGGGGCAATCAGAATATATGCCATCTTGGGGTGGGGGGAGAAAATTCGTAACTCAAAATCTTGTGGAAATGAATGTTGAAAACCAAAAATACATTTTAAAAAAAAAAGGTCTTGTCTAACTCTTGGGATGGTCAGGTGAACTGAATGTTTTTCTGAGCCTAAATTTGATCTGAGACCCATTCCTCCCTGGAATTCAATAGACAGCATGCTTCCGAGACCCTTTGCGCAGCTATCCTCTCTTAGCTACCCTGCTTTCCCTGAAGAAAACTGAGCTCTGAGGTGTCTTTCAGCCCCCATTACTTCCTCATTTTCATTCCTGTGACTAGGGCTGCCTGTTTCCAAAATGGACGTGATCTCCCTTTTGGAGAGGGGAGAGGCACCATGGATGCCTGAGGGAGGAGTGCCAAGGAGATGCTGTCCAGGTGAGTGGGTGACAAGATGCCACGTAGGTATCTTTGCAAGGATGGGCTCAGCTGCTCAACGCTGGGCTGGGAGATCCCAAAGGCCCCTCAGGAACCTGGGGCTGAAGTCCAGCATGAGCTCCCTTTTTGACTTGAACAAATCCCTTTTAGGATTGCTTTTTCTCCATATTTACTTGTCTCAGAGAACAAAACATTTCCTCCCTTTTGTTAGGTTTAAAATTCATATTAAATTCCCTGCCATTGACAAAAACATTCATATCATGTGAAGGCTGAAAATGGCCTTCAATGGCCTTTGGTCACCTCTGCTCAGGGAAAGAAACACAAAGCAGGAGAGGAAGCATAAATTTGAGGTCAAGTTTTGGCCCGTCTGGGCCAGCCCGTGGCCTTGCTGGCTGCAGTAAGGAGGAGTGTGAAAGTTTCCCCTCGACCCTCCAGATCTGTCCAAGGGAGAGTGACCAGAGTCCTGACCGTGTTCAGAAGAGAGGAATCTCTTGTAATCATGCATCACTTTCCTTTCCAAATGTTTGCCCCCGCATCGCTCCCTGCTGGGGGGAGGTATTCCCTGTCACAGAAACATAAAAGGCATAAATAGAAAGTGAAGTTACATCTACACAACTACAAACTGCATGAAATTCCTGAGAGTAAGTTTGCCACAGCAGTGATCACCATTGAGAAAAGCAGATGTTCAGCCGTGTGAACCAGCATTAACAACAATCACAGGCAATATTTATATAGTGCCCACTTTGGGGGGAGGGTCACTATGCCAAGCACCTACAAACTTCATCCCATTTCATCCTCACAATCCTGGAAGGGAGGTGAGATTGTTATCCCCATTTTACAGTGGAGGAAGCTGAGGCAAGCAGAGCTCAAGAGATTCACCCAGGGTCACACAGCAGGGAAGGGTCTGTGCTCACATTTGAACTCAGGACTTCCTGACTCCAGCAACTAGGTGGCACTAGGGATAGTGGCCCTGGAATAAGGAGGACCTGAGTTCAAATCTGGCCTCAGACAGTTACTAGTTGTGTGTCCCTTTGCAAGTCATTAACCTTGTTTGCCTCAGTTTCCTCATCTGTCAAATGAGCTGGAGAAGGAAATGGCAAACCACTCCATTATCTTTGCCAAGAATACCCTGAATGGGGTCACAGAGAGTCAGGCAGAACTAATTGACTAAACAACAAAACAGCTTCCTAACTCCAAGCCCAGTACCCTAACCACTGTACCACTGAACAAAATGAAAATAACAAAAAGCAAGAGACAGCAAAATAACTATATTTATGTCAGCAAACTCCTATCCTTTACCAGGCATTCTCCCTTCCCCAGAAGGTATCTGGTGACCAATATTTTATCACCCACCATAACATCCTGGTTTCGATCATCACCCTTGATCACCTCCTCTGGGTCTGTACAGCTTGGGGCTGCTTCTTTGGCTTTAATGACCTCACTGGCATCAGGGTGTATCAACATTGTACTCTGGGGCCACTGTCTTCTTTCTTTGCCACGGTATATGACCTTGCACCTAGTTGCTTTTTTTTGCTGAATATTTATTTCGCTGTATTGCTGCGCATCATTGGCTTGTCCATTCCACAGCTTATGAACACCTGGTTTTTTCTTAGGTTTTCCTGTAACCATTGATACTCTCAGGACTGTTTTCATAACTTGTCTTTTCATCCCTCTCAAGATGCCATTTTATAAGAAATATTTATGGTAAAGATTTTTTTGACCATTCTTTTCTTTTTTTCTCAAAGTTTTGCTTCTTTTTGAAGCAAATTTTATATATTCAAACTCTCTGTTCTTCTACAGTCTCTTCCTTTTGTTAAATAAATAGGAATATTTTGCCTCACCACAAATGAAACAGTCCGTCAAGGGAGATATTTGAACATGTAGTGAAATATAGTAATTAAAAAAATGACAGAATTTCCTTCCCACTCCCAACAAAGTCAAACCTTGTTCTGCCAAAACTACTCTCTCAGTAGGCAAAACAAGCCTCCATTGGGATCCCTTGAGTAACTTAGGCACTCACATGAATGAATCCACATATACAGAACTCATGTGATCAGAATACACACATGAATGGATAATAGAGACCTCCAGTGCTTCTGTGCTACAAAGGACATTTAATGAAGTCCCTGAGCTTCCCTTTCTCGGGTCTGCTTCCACTGCTGATGCACACGATAGGTGAGGCTTCTTAAACTTCACATTGGGTATCATATCTCCATTCCTGGTCATTGCTCTTGAGTCTTCCTCATCTTCAGGGATGCAGCTGTCTTGAAGAGAACCAGCCAGTCTGTTAGGAGTCCCTGGTGATGCTGTATTTAGTGAACCCTTCCCTTGCAGAAGAGCAACATATTTATGTCAGCCAGCTCTTTCATTTCCACATCGGCTGTGAAGGTGTGGTCAGTAAACCTCTCTCAGTCAGGGAAGAGTATCTTTTCAACCAGATCATTCAGGGGCTGTAAAGGTCTTCCCTGAGCCAAAGGTCTCCAAGAAGGTAGCATATATACAAGCTAAAATCATATCTGCATATTGAACTGCTCTTATTTTCTTTGTCCTCAATCAATCCATGAACATTTATTAAGCATCTACTGTATGCTGGGCACCATGCTAAGTGCTGGGGATACAAAAAGAGGCAAAAGACAGACCCTGCCCTCAAGGAGCCTAAAATCCAATTACAATCTAATCTCTTTGTCTTTCTAGCTGTCATCCTCCTTATGATCATCAGTTCCCTTTAGTTCTTAGTACTCATCAAACTTCCTGACTGTACCAAGTAACCCCAGGGTTCATGCTCAAACAGAAAAGGAGTGGGGTAAAATTGTGATGAAAAAGTGGCTTTCAAGTTCTCCCTCTAATCCTGTCATTTGTGTTCTTTTCCTGTCCGATATTTTTGAGAACTGTTGTTATAAAATTTCCTGAAACAGATTCCTTTTTCTCACAATTTTGGGAAAAGCTCAGTAATTCTTAAAAGTTTCTACAGTTGCTTACCCAAATACATCCTTTCTATATGCTTAGGACTCCAGTGCATTTTCCAGTTGAATAACAGCATTAGCTGGTTGGGTTTTTTCCCCACTTCCTTTCTGGTTTTCCATCGTTCTGATGATAGTTTTGTTTTTTATTGAGAGTATTTGTTTCAGTGGCATCTCTTGGTGCCTTTAGAGCTTTGGCTTGTATGGCATTTATTGCTAGTGGCAAGGTGCTCTGTGACCTTTTCTTAGCTCTCTGGCTTTCACTCCCTGTAGGCAGTGCTTGTTCTTCCTGGGCCATATAGAGCGTCAGGCACCTTTATGTAAGAGACAGGAGGTAAAAAACTGCTACAAAACGGTTTCCTTTCTCCTAGCAGAGAAAACTATGATTAGCAACTTTTTAAAAAAAGTTTATTTATATCTTTTGTTTTTACATCACTTAAGCTTTTTCCTGTATGTCCCCTAGCCCCCTCTCCAAAATCCATCACTGACAAGGGTTTTTTTGTGGGGGAGGGGAGGAATATGTGTGTGTGTGTTTAAAGGGCGGAGGAGAAAACAGCCAAACCACTGACAAGTGACTTTTAAATTTTTCTTTCAGGTTCCCCTACTCAGGAGACCACATCTGAAACTCAGAAATCAGGATGGATACAGGGAATTAGCACAGGAGTATCATCCAAGAAAAGACTGAAAGCAGACAATTCCTGGCATTATGAAATGGGAGAAACTGGAGAATATGATGTCATTTTAGAAATACCAAAAGAGAGAGGATCTAGACAAGTAGCTAGCACTTACAGAACAACTTTTAATATAGTGAGCCTACCTCAATGTAATACATTCAGGAGAAGTTTTAGCCAAGCGTCTGGATTTGCTTCACCATGGAGTAGTGGTGTGGGGAAAAGTCTCCATAAATATAAGACACTTGATAAGAGCTTCAGGGGGATTTCAGACCTAATTAAATGTAATACAGTCTCCATAGGGAAGAACCATTATAAGTATAACACTTGCAGGAAACCCTTCAGTTACCACTCAGATCTAATTAAATTTCATAGACTACATGCTGGAGAAAAGCTACATGAAAACAGTGAAAGTGGAAAGGTCTTAGGCAGAAGATCAAACCTTACTGAACATCAGAGAATTCACACTGGAGAGAAACCATGTGAAAGCAGTAAATGTGGAAAAGCCTTCATCGACACGAGACCCTTAATTCATCATGAAGGAATTCATACTAGAGAGAAACCCTTTGCCTGTAATGACTGTGGGAAAGCCTTTAGCAAAAAGGGATACCTTATTAGCCATGAGAGAACTCATACTGGAGAGAAACCCTTTGAATGTAGTGATTGTGGGAAAGCCTTCAGTAAGAAGGGACACCTTATTAGCCATGAAAGAACTCACACTGGAGAGAAACCCTTTGAATGTATTGAATGTGGAAAAGCCTTTATTCAGAGGGGAGACCTTAATAGACATCAGAGAACTCATACAGGAGTGAAACCCTTCGAATGTGATGAATGTGGCAAAACCTTCAGGGAGAAGGGAGCCCTTATTAGACATCAAAGAACTCATACTGGAGTGAAACCCTTTGAATGCAATGAATGTGGGAAAGCCTTCAGTGCAAAGGGAACCCTCATTATACATCAAAGAACTCACACTGGGGTGAAACCCTTTGAATGTAATGAATGTGGGAAAGCCTTCACAGAAAAAGGAGCCCTTATTAGACATCAAAGAACTCATACTGGTGTAAAACCCTTTGAGTGTAATGAATGTGGCAAAACCTTCAGTAGAAAAGTATACTTTATTAATCATCAGATAAGTCATACTAGAGTAAAGTCAGTTATTTATAATGAATATAGGAAAACTTTCAGTCCAAAGGTATACCATAATAACTATCAGATATCTCATCTTGGAGTGAAGTCTTTTGATTATAATGAGTGTGAAAAAGATCTCAATCTGAAGAGACACCTTGAAAGTCATCAGCAAATTCACACTGGAGAGAAAGTCTTTGAATGTGGGAAAGCCTTTAGTGAGAAGGGATACCTTGAAAGTCATCAGAGAACTCACACTAGAGAGAAGTCTTTTGAATATAATGAAAGTGAGAAAGCCTTCACTGAGAAGGAAAAACCTAATAGACATCAGGGCACACATACTGGAGTCAAACCCTTTGAATGTAATGAATGTGGGAAAACCTTTGTTGCCAAAGGGAGTGTTATTAGACATCAAATAACTCACACCGGAGTGAGACCTTTTGAATGTAATGAATGTGGGAAAGCCTTCATCCAGAAAGTACACCTTATCAAACATCAGTTAACTCATACTGGAGTGAAACCCTTCAATTGTAATGAATGTGGAAAAGCCTTCAGTTTGAAGAGTCTCCTTGAAAGACATCAGAGAACTCATACTGGAGAGAAACCCTTTGAATGTAAAGAATGTGGGAAAGCCTTTAGTTTGAAAGGACATCTTGAGAGACATCAGAAAACTCATACTGGAGAGAAACCTTTTGAATGTAATGAATGTGGGAAAGCCTTCAGTGAGAGGAGAACCCTTATTAGACATCAGAGCACTCATACTGGAGTGAAACCCTTTGAATGTAATGAATGTAGGAAAACCTTCAGAGCTAGGGGAACCCTTGTCAGACATCAGAGAATTCATACAGGTGTGAAACCCTTTCAGTGTAATGAATGTGGGAAGGCCTTTTCTCGGAAGGATGAACTCATTAACCATCAGAGAACTCACACTGGAGAGAAACCCTTTGAGTGTAATGACTGTGGAAAAGCCTTCAGTCAAAAAATATACCTTGTTAACCATCAGATAACTCATACTGGCATGTTGTATCCTCCCAATCCAGCATGGTTAACTTCTCAGCATTAGTGGACACCCTACTTATCTATGAGATAAATTATCCTGATGAAAAACATATTTAATATGGGAAACTCTGAGGAAACATCAGTGAATTAATGTGAAAGACAAAGATTCTCAATTGTATGATGATGGAAATTCATCTGGGTGTTATAAACCCCATATCCTAGAATCTATGCTGAAGAATAACTGGGTATATGTAATAATGTGGGGCATAGTCATCTTTTGTTTAATACTGGAGAGTCAAATTGGCAATGAATGTCATCAGCCACCATATTGTTTGGAGTTCTGAGATTTAAAAAAAAAAGACTGTCCTTCCTTGCCAGTCTTTGCTGTAACACACCAAAGATGCTGTTAGTTGGCAATAGAGCTTCTTCAGTTTGTGGATCAAGTGGGCCTTATTTGAGGTTTTTTTAATTAAACATATTGGCAAAACCACTGAAATTTCTTATACTACATCAGTTCTCTCAATTTTGTTTTGTTTCCCTTTTTATTCCAAAATTACTCATTAACAAAAATGTGTTTGAAAAGCATTAGCATATGTGAAACAGTAATCTTTATTTACACCTTGTTAAATAAAGTAAATGTATATTTATTTCTGCAAGATGATGTTTGTTTGCTTCCTTGTTGCCTTCTGAAATCCTTTGTTTTCCATGCATTTTTTCTAGATGGTTTTGGTGTTTACACAAAATCACAGGATGTATGTTTTTTCTCCCTCTGTGTTCTTCACTCTAATCATTTCATATAAATCTCACTTACCACTTGAAGATTCAAAGATGGAATGACACAAAGTCCTTGGGATTAAGAGAATTTATATCCTACTAAGGGAGATAACTTACTCACAGATACCTTTAATAGAAGTTATAATGGCAAAAGAGAGGGCTAAACTGATTGCTAAATTATTCTGGGTTCAAACCCATCTCTGCCTATCCCTGGAACAAGTTTCCTATGTTGTTTCCATTTTGCATTGCTACATCTTGCTGTCTGCATTTTCTCTCAGGCATGAACACTTCTAGGGTCATGGAATTATCAAGGTTAGCCAAGAAGGAATGTAGAGATCCTGTTGTCCAGCCACCTCATTTTATGAATGAGGAAAATCAGGTCCCAGACGATGGGAGCTGTCCAAAGTTCTAAAGACAGTGTCAGAGATGTGATTTGGATTGAGAGCTCTTACTGTACCAGTAACTTTGATTCTTCTGAGATCATGGAGTTCCAAAAGTCATAGTCCCTATATCATGAATCAGAAGATTATTAAGGAAGTAGGATTTCATGATAATGAGCAGCTTGATAGCATTGAAAGTCATGCAGAAATTCTCAATCATGATTCATCCTTGTCTCCAATTCTGTACCCATCTGTAATGGCAAGCAAAGTGCAATTTTTGCTGGACTGAATGTGCGTTGAGTTTTAGCCAATCAGAGACTTGTATGTGGGTTGAGTTCTAGCCAATCAGATGTCCATGAATTCAGCCAATCAGAGACCTGAGTTCTAGCTAATCAAATTGAGAAGAAGACTGAGAGCCAGCGTCAAGAGAGCTGCCAGCATTGAGAAGAGAAGAGACAAAGAAGAATGAGCTGTGAGTATTGAGCTGAGAGGAAACCTAAAAGAGCTGGGATGAGACCTCTAGAGCAGAGGGATCTCTGAGAGCTGGGAGGAGCCCTTTGATGGCAGGGACTTGCTGAAGGAGCCTCTGAACTTTGAAGGAGAATGGAGGCAAGTAGTGTTGTAGGGCAAAGCCCTGCCCATGGGAAGGAGGCTTAGCTTAAGCTCCTTTTGAGAGCTGTTAAAAGTGAAATGAGCTGTTAACATGAAGCATCTGGACTTTGGAGGTGAATTGAGATGGTGGTATTGGTGGTGTGTGTTGCTGCCCTGTTAAGCTTCATCTTTCCAAAAACAGAAGCTGTGGGCAGGAACCCCTGGAGCCTGCTGTTGGGCAGGAGCTTGGAGTGGAGTGGTTCCCATGACCTGGGACCTGGTGCAGGAGTGAAGTGCTGCCTATGTGTGAATCTAGGCAAGAGTCAGGAGCAGTCAGCCTACAGAGGAAGAGCCATGGGACTTGGAAGTCAACCTGAAGTCAAGATGAAAGAGAACACTACTTGGATGCTTGGTAATGATTAAGGAGACTGTTCTTACTGTGACCCAGGGTGGAATGTGGTGGTAAGTAGGGTGGGACTTCTCAGTGTTTTTTCTTTTGGAGTGCTTCTTAGCACTAAGGTAATCAAGTGCCTTTGATTGAGCCTTGCCTTTGTTTCAATCAAGAGTCTTTGATTGAATCAAGAATCTTTAATGACCTGCTTAAGTCACAAGAAAGCCTAAGTCACATGAATTTGAGTCACATGGTTGTGACACCCTCTGACCCTGAAGAAGTGTGTAGATATACTATATATAGTTAGCATTTTGCCATGTGGGCTCACTCATTGGAACAGTGTTCCTGTGATTTCACCAGAGGAGACTCTAGGTAGCCATTAAGGAACCGCCCGCCCCCCCCCACCCTCTTTGAAAACCCAGATATTGGTGCTTCTCTCTCTGGTAACTATGTATGTATAGCTTTGGTCAGACAGCTAGAAGCCTATCTTTTGATTTGTGTTATTTGCCCTGTTTATATTTTCCATGTTTGTAATTCCTGTTTGCATTTGCTCTGAAGTTCAGGGTGCTGACATTTCCCCCTGAACTAAGTGAATGATATATGCATGTTTAATTAAAGTGAGATTGTAAACCCCTTCAAGTTGCTTTCCTTAGAAAAGCAGATCACAGAACCTGTGCTAGTAGCCCTCCTGTGTGCTGGTATTATTGGCCTTAGACCTCCACAGCAACTGCTAGTAACGTTGTCAACACCATCTCCTCTCCTTTTGAACTTACTGTCTATTCTAGGGTGTGTATTTGCTCTAATTATGTGAGCTGATTAATTTTGAGAATCCCTTATGTGAAACTCCTCTTCACTAATTCAGAGCAAAAAGCCATTTGTATAGTCTTAGAGCTGCATGGAATGCTGAGAATTAAGAGCTTTGCCCCTGGTCACACAACTACTGCCTGTCAGATGCAGCATTTGAATCAAAGTGTTTGTATTGGTAATTAAGGTGAAACTTTTTTACTGTTTTCTCTTTTAGAATGCTAAAGTAATCAAGTGCCTTTGATTAAGTCTTGCTAGGTGCTAAGCCCCAGGCCCACACCCTTTTGCTGATTAGGTGTAAAGCCTTCGGGCCCTAAGAAGGGTATATAAACTCAGAGCTTAGCATTTTGTTTAGGGCCCTCTCTCACTGGAAGAGTGTTATGTGATTTGACCAGATGAGACTCTGGGTAACCATTGTTAAGGAGCCCCCAGCTTTGGAAAACCCAGATGTTGATGCTTCTCTGGTAACTATGTATATTGTGATTTGGTTAGATAGCAATGTTGATCTGCTTATATTGTCTCTGTTTGTAATTTCTGTTTGTATTTGCTCTGAAGTTCAGGGTGCTGGCTTTTTGCCCTGAACTAAGTGAATGATATGTGTATATTTGATTAAAGTGAGATTGTTAACCCCATAAAACTGCTGCTCTTATAAAAGGAGATCAAAGAACCAGTGCCAGCAGCCCTCCTTTGTGCTGGTGTTGTTGGTCTTATGCCCCCACAGCAACTGCAAGTAGAATTGTTATTACAGTGTTCTTGACTCCAAAGTCAATTTTCTACCCACTCTCACATATGTTTGTGTGTTAATGGGTATTATACATGTGCACACACAAATATTCATAGAAAAGTTCTAACTCAAGTATCCTTAACCTGTGGGCTATGGACTTATTTTTTAAATTGTTTAATGATATGTAATTATTTTCTTTTAATACTATGTATTTTATGCATTTAAAAACATTATTCTGAAAGGGGACTGTGAGAAACACAAGGAGTTCTGTTTCCACAGGAGTGACACGGACACATTCCCAGCTTGGCAGGAAAGATAACTGGATGTAATTGGTTCCAACCAGAGCTGTGACTTGGTAGAACCAGACCTCTGATCAGGTAGAAGGTCAGAAGCTTGTACACATGCTTAATGAGCTGTTTATTATTAACCCACACAACTCCCAGGGTGAAGCAAGCTAATTTGAATGCACATGCAGTGCATGACAAGGGAGGGAGAACATGTCTAGGAGAAAAATATGGAATAGGCGGTTCAGGAAGTTGTATCCAGCCAATGGAGAACAGGGGAGGGAAATCTGAAATGGGAACAGGGAATAAATAGCCTTGTATTTTTCTTATGATAATCATTTAATATCAAAATAGTAACTTCAATAAGGGTCAGAGCCTGAACTAATTAACCAGAGGAAGAGCCTTTACCTAAGCTTCTTTGTTCTCTGAGTAAACTCAGAGAATACCTCTTCCTATATCAACAAGGCCAGATGGGGCTGACCTAAGAACATTCTTTCCTCTGTCTAATTAGCCATTAAAGATGAGACCCTTAACCCGAGAAACTATCTTGCTTAATATTTTATGGGCACATACTATGTTATGGAATGTTAATGGTAAATCAAAGACAGAAATGCTGGGTTGTAATTTCAATTGACCCTTGTCAACTCTCTTATCTTATTGTATTTACAACCTATTCAATTTAGAAAAGTCCTTTTCTTGTGTCATGGTTAAACATACATGGAGATCATAAAATTGAGTAACACAGACATACTGAGTTGCGACTGTTCTAAAAACATATTTAAACCTTCTCATTCTTCTGTTCAGGCAGTCAGATTTTGTCTGGCTCCATACATGTATGTATCCGCTAGCTTTAAGGGAATAAACAATATGTATTTACATATCACCTAGCTTGTTTGCCTCCTTTAACCAAACTTTGAGGTCCACACTTAACAATTGTTTTCCCTTAGGGAGTTACCCATTCACAAGAACATAAAATAAAATAAGAGCTTTCCCGGCTTCAAGAATGAGTGTTGTTCTTTCTAGAGCCAGCACGGTTCTCACAGGACCCATAAGTTTTACCAAGCCAGACCAAAAAGGCTCCAAGAAATAAAAAGATTAAAAACCGCTCCTCTAACACAATGTCCTAGGAATTCCATTGAATATTATATTTAGAAGAATCTGCATTTTTGATCCACTTTGTTTTTCCACTGTGGTCGATTACACCAATGTCCCTCACGTTACTGTACATTCATTGAAAAATGTTTGTAAACATCTGAGACTAAATGCAATTATCAGTGTAATTTACAAATATTTTAATATTCTTTTTAAAAATGGATATCTTTTATTGTATTGCTTTCATTTCTGAATATATCCCTCCCCATCCCCTACCCAGAGAGCTATTTCTTGTAATTAAGATAAAAAAAAGAAAAAGAGGAAAATGCAATTCTGTAAAAATTAATCAATGAATAAGCTCAGTTGAAGAGCATGCAATATTCCATACCCATTTTCTACAAGAGAGAAATTATTTCTCTCATATTAATAGCCAATTATTAAAACTGGTGAGACCTAAGCTTTTTTCCCTATCCTATTTCCTCTCAGAAGCCCAGTCTCTCAAGGACAGGGTTGATGTGATTGACATTCTCTTCATTCTGGCTACTGCTGCTCCACCCAGCTAGACTTCTAATCTAAAATGAATTCCTACCCACTGTGTTCCTCTCAAGCTAATTTAGGTGGAGGTGATCTAGGTTGCCCAAGGCTATGGGTGGTCTGGGTAGAGGCAGTCCCTTTATCCAAGACTGATATCCCAGCCCCTCATTAGAATATGTTCACCAATCATCAATTATAAACCAATCAGCGTTGATTGCCACCCTCTGGAACACCCACTTTTCCAAGGGCGGGTAGCCATACTTGTCTTTGGTAAGAGAGACAGTCAGAAGACTATTCCTTTTATTAACAAAATGCTAGCATTATTAATAGTGTGATTAATTCACCAGAAACTATGTCTCTTGAACTTTTTAAACATCACATCTAAAACAGAAGGGAAGTTGGTGTATTTTTTCATCTTTTCAGAGACCCTTCTCAGCCAAGAAAACAGCTCCTTCCTTGTTCTGGTTAGCTTTCTTTGGTGCAACTATCACAGGTTATTTTCTGCTTACCCTACTTTGAATGAGTCCATACAAGTCTTCTAATGCTTTTCTGAACTGCTTACAATGCTTTCTTACAACACAGCAATAGTTCATTGTATTCATATAAGGCATTGTATCTTATTCCTCAAAAAATGAAGTACTTAGGATGAGGTAGAAGGGAGTGCTCCAGGCAGATGGAGCAAACAGGATGCAGGCTGAGAGAGAGAAGATAAGATGCAGGATGTGACCAGCCAGCAAAGTGATCAAAGAAGACTGCGCGCTGAAGCCCCCTCCGTGTACTTACCTAGGTGCTTTCACAGAGCACCGCCAATTCCAGAACAACTCCTCCTCCCTCTCCTATTCTCTGTGCTCACTGTATGATAAAGGCACCTCTGGCCTACCTGGGGTCCCAGGTATTTCGGAGCCCTGCGTGCTTTCTCCCTTTCCTCCTATTCCATAAAATTGTATTCATACCATGCCTTTAACCTGGCTAACCACCTTTGCCTCCTACAGGAAGCAGGGGTCCTTCTACTCCCTTAGAGGAGCCAGGCCTGCTGCCTATGTTCTGCCTCCCAAGGGAGTAAGAGCCCTTTGGGGCTCTGCCTCATGGTGATCAGGCCCACTTGGCTGCCTTACCCCAATAAATGCCATTCTTTAACTTGGAGACTGTCTGTGTGAATTCTTTCAGGACAGTAGGATCTGCATGTCTATTCCTCATCAGTTCTGGTGGCGTCCCAACATTCTTGGAGTGCACCCTGAACTCATTTCTGGCCATCAGTCTGTTTCCAATTTGTTGCTACTGTTATACCGAGAGCGAGTGAGACACTCCACAGAGTATAAGTTTTAAATGGAGAATTTATTAGCCAGCAGTCATTCGGGTTCAATCCAAATCAAAATGACCAAGAGTTTGGGGTGGAGAAGTCAAATTTGTACAGTAGATCAAAGAGCAGTGGTTAGTTATCTCTTGAAACTTGCATATGTTATTTTAGCAGGCTTGGCAAGCCTCTTCCACCTTTGTGATCATGATACATGAAGAGGAACCTCCTAAACAGACTGCAAGTACAGCATACCATACTACTGACAAAGTGTCAACTGAATTACAACCCAGGATCTCTCTGTTCAATTTGCCATTTACATCCCACAACACAAGATAAGAATAAGGAATTCAAGAGAATGTCTGGGGCTGAGGCCTTCATCCTTCAAGGCAGACCAAGGGACGCTCCAGCTGGGTTTGTTGACACAAGATAGAGACATCTCAGCCCACTCAGGAAAGAAACAGAGATTGCTAAGCATCAGGCCCTTCCCTTGGCCATACTCCATACTCCCAGAACAGTCACGGGGTGGGGGGGGCGGGGCGGGGTGAAGGACACCCACTGAACGCCAAACAGCAGGAACTAAGTCTGATTTTCTTACGCAAACTGGGGTTTTTTAGTTAGGGGCTGGGGGCAGGGTTTTTCTAGCAATAGCTGGCTGTTCAGGTATCACACTACCACAAAAAAATTCTACTATGAGCATTTTAGTGTATATGCAACTTCTCTGTCTCTAAACCTGTTTACTTGTGGGATCTCTGAGTCAAATAATCTGGACATCCAACAGTTTACTAGTGTGACTGCCCTTCTCGATTCATCAACATTTACCATTCAATTAATTTACATGCATTTACTAAGGGTTCGCAATGTGCCACGCACTGTGTTAAGAGTTAGAGATACAAAGGAGTACAAATGGCCCCTGCCCAAAAGGAACCTACATTCTAATGGGTGAGACAACATCTACACACCTAATGACATACAAGATACATGCAAAGTAAATGCAAGGGAACTTTAGAAGGGACTGCACTTGGGGGGAAAAGGGAGCAAGAAAGACTTCCTGCAGAAGGTAGTGTTGAAGCTGAGGCTTCAAGCTAGGAATTCTAGGAAGAGGAAGTGAAGAGAGAGCATACCAGCTGGTGGGGGGCAGAACGACCAGTGAAATAGCCCAGGGCTCTTTGGATGGTCATTCGAGGAACTGGAAGAGGCCAAAGTTGCTGGATCCTAGTGTACCAGGAGGCATTAGGTCATGGAGGGTTTCTAGTGCCAAACAGGAACAGAGGGCTCTGTGCAAGGGGGTGATGTAGGAAGATCTCTTTGGCAGCAAAGAGAGGATACACAGAGAATTAAGGCAGGGAGACCAACCAGAAGGATCTTATAGTTGTTCAGGTGTGAAGTTGTTCAGGTCCTGAACCAGGGTGGTGGCTCTGAGTGGAGAGAAGGGGATGTAGAGGAGAGATGTGGAGGGACTACAAGGCTTGGCAACAAATAGGATATGCAGAGTGAGGTGCAAAGCTGAGGATGACACTGATATTTTAAACCTAAGTGACTTGGGAACATGGTGGTACTGTTGAAAGTTATAAGGACGTTCAGAATAGGGGAGGGGAATAATGAGTTCTTTCTTGGACAATCTGAATTTCAGATGTCTACAAGATAGCCTGTTCAAGATAATCAAAAGGCAACTGATGATACATAACTGGAACTCAGGAGAGAAATTAAGGCTGAATAGACAGATCTGTGGCCAGCTGTGTGGCACAGTGGATAGAGTGCTGGGCCTCATCTTCCTGAATTCAAATCCAGCCTCAGACACTTACTAGCTGTATGACCCAGGGCAAGTTGCTTAACCATGTCTGCCTCAGTTTCCTCATCTGTAAATGAGCTGGAGAAGGAAATGGCAAACCCCTCCAATATCTTTGTCAAGAAAACCCCAAATGGGGTCATGAAGAGTCAGGCATGACTGAACTACAACAAAAAAAGATGGAACCACAAATCATCTACTGGTAAGAACACCAAGAAGACAAGTACAGAAAAGGAGAGAAGAGGGCCCAGAAAAGAGCCTCGAGAGACACACATGGTTGATGGAAATGACCTGGATGAAAATCCAGCAAAAGATACTGTGAAGTAATCAGACAGCTAAGAAGAGAACCGGAGGAGAACAGTGTCTTGAAAACTCTAAGAAAGGAGAGCACATCCAGGAGAAGAGGGTGACTGACAATGTCAAAGACTGCAGAGAGGTGGAGGAGGATGAAGATAGAGAAAAGGTCAGTAATATCAGTAACAGCCAACATTTCTGTAGTGCCTACTATGTGCCAGGCACTGTACTAAGTGCTTTACAATTATAATCTCACTTGATCCTGTAGCCAGAATGGACTTTGTTTTCTTTGAATGACTCAGCTCGCCTCGTTGAGCTTCCCTGGACGCTGGGGCTTGCTCTTCCGGGGCAGGACCAGAGCTTCCTGTGTGATGAGTCGTGGCGCTGGCTGAGGGGAGGTGTGTTAACGTGGTCTACGCTGGGGGAGGGGCCAAGTCAAGAACCAATCGGCCCTGGTCGTTCAGGCGGCGCTTGATGATGTCAAAAACTCTATAAGAGGGGAGAGGACAGCTTGAAGATCCTCCTTTCCTTTTCCGGTTGGAGCCAGAGACGCCTACAGCCGAAGCTGAGCTGCCGGTAGCAGAGCTGACTAGAGGCTAGTGGGTAATCTTCTTACCGTAGGGGGGAAGCATGTATACGATTTTGCCTTATACCATCTCGCTTCTCTGTGGCCTTTTGGTTACCCTTGTGAGGCGGACTTATTGGGCCTGGAAGCTTTTGATGAAAATATCAAAGTGGGGACGCAGGTTTGTGGGCTTGTTATTGTGGAGTGTAAATACATGCTTTAGTTCTCCTGCCTTCTGCCTAGAGAATTCCTTGTATCTTGCGGTTCCGGACCTTTTAGGCACATATGAGATTCTCTTTGAAATCATAAATTCTGCCTTCCTAATATAGATCCTCACAATCCTGGGAGCTGAGTGCTGGGATTAGCCTCATTTTACAGAAAAGGAAACTGAGGCAAATAGAGGGCAAGTGACTGCACAGGGTCACACAGCCAGTTAGTGTTCGAAGTCACATTTGAACTCAGGTCTTCCTTTTGCAACTGATTTTATAATTAAAAATAATTAAAATGAATAATTTTGCAATTTCTCAGTCCTTTGCAATCTGGCTTCAAACTTCATCACTCAACTAAAACTGCTCCATCCAAAGTTAATAATTTTTAAATCACCAAATCCTATGGTCTTTTCACAGGCCTCATGTTTCTGAACCTATCTGCTGCATTTAACACTGCTAACCCTTTACTCCTGGATATTCTCCTCTGGAACAGGGGGAATGCAGAAGACAGACACGAACTGCTGTATAGTGAAGTCGGTTGTTGTCTGTAGTGCTTGAGAGAAGCCAAAATGACATCACTATGTTAGGATCAAGGTACAGTGTGTCTGACAGATTTATCAGACTAATACGGGCTTGGAAGGCTCTCTCCCAGGTTGGGTACAAATAGTCCATATGAACATTTGGTGTGGAGATGTCGCCAAATTTGAGCATTTTGCATAAAGCAAAGTGAGAACCAAGAGAACAAACCAAGTGTGAATGGGAAGAACAGCCACAAAGAAAACGTAACTGAATGCAATAAAATCAAAAGAACCAGCATTATTTTAAAGACTGATAAGAAAAGACACTTCTTGTTCCTTTGCATAGGTCTCTGGTGTATGACTTTGGATCACTAAACAGAATTTCAGAGGTTTTTCTCCAATTTGTGAATTGCTTGTGCAGGCTTTTTTCTTCACTTAATATCTTGTTATATGGGATGAATCTCTGGCAGTATTGGAGGGAGAAATACAGGGAGAAGTTTGTGTAGAAAACATCAATAAATTTTTATGAAATGACAAAAAAAAAACACAGTAACCCACCTCTGCAAAAGTAGGTATTTCCATAAATCTTTTCTATTGTCATTTTGATTTTTCACAGCATTCAGACACATCTGTCCCTTCCATTTATATTGTAGCCGTTTTTCATACTGTTTTTCCTGATTCAGCTTACTTCACTTTATGGTATATGGGTGATGGAATACTATTGTGCAAAAGAAAGGATGAAAGGTATAGCTTCTGAAAAACCTAGGGGGACTTTCATGAACTGATGCAGAGTGAGGTGAGCAAAACAATTTATATGATGATAGCAATACTATAAAAACAACTTTGAAAAACTTGGGAACTCTGATCAATATAACAAGCAACCACAATTCTAGAGGACCTCCTTTTAGACAGGTAAAAGACTCAGAGTGCTGAATGAGAACTATTTTTGGACACGGCCAGTGTGAAACTTTGTTTTGCTTGATTGTGCATGTTTTTAAAATGTTTTTTTAATTGATATTTTCTGTTTCTTACATTACCATAGTATCACAGGTAATCCCTCCCCCTTCCTGTCTCAGACAGTCACCCCACAGAACAAATAAAATTGGAGAGGGAAAAAAAACCAAAACAACTGACTGATACATTGAAAAAACCTGAAAACACGTGCAACATGTAACACCTGTGGACCTCCTACCTCCACAAAGGTGTAAATTGGAGACATCTTTTCATATCTCTTCATTCAAGTCCCACTTGATCTTTATAATTTTGTTAATTTACTTTTGATTTTTGTTGTCATCCATTGTTCTTTTCATTTACATTGTTGTAGTGACTACGTATATTGTTTTACTGGCTCTTCTTACTTCACTCTGCATCAGTTCATGGAGATCTTTCCATGATTCTCTATTCATCACCCACATAAGTTCTCACAGTGCAATACTATTCTATAACAATCATGTACCACAATTTGTTTAGCCATTCCCCAAGTGATGGGCATCTACTTTGCTTCCAATTCTTAACTAGCAGAAAAAGTGCTGCTATGAATATTTTGGAGTATATAGGACTTTTTTTTCTTATCAGTGGTTTCACTGGAATATAAAGCCAGTAATGGAGTCTCTGGTTCAAAGAGTATGGACATTTTAATAATTTTATTTGAATATTCCAAAATGGTTTGCCATTTCACAGCTACACCAACAATGTATTTGTGTCTCTATCTTTCCAAAAGCCCTCCAACATATAACTGATGCCATTTTTTGTTCTTTTTTGCCAATTTATAGGATGTGAGGTAAAACCTCAGAGTTGATTTGCATTTCTATTATTAGTAATTTGAAACATTTGTTTCATGTGGTTGTGAATACTTTCCAGTACTTCTTTTGAGAAATGTTTCTTCCTGTCCTTTGTCCTTTGATCTGTTGGGAAATGCTTACTAGTCTTTTGCATATTTATTGTAAGGACACAAATACACTGTTGGTGGAGTTGTGAATTGGTCCATCCATTACAGAACTAGGGCCAAATTGCTATAAAACTGTGCATATCCTTTGACTTTGCAATACCATTGCTAGATCTGCATCACAAAGAGATCAAAGAAAAAAGACCTATGTGTCCAAAAATATTTATAGCAGTTTTTTTGTGATGGCAAAGAATTGGAAAATGAAGGAATGCCCACCAATTGGGGAAGAGCTGAACAAGTTGTAATATATGATTGTGATGGAATACTATAGTGCTATAAGAAATGATGAGCAAGATAGTTTCAGAAAAACCTGGGAAGACTTCTATGAACTCATGCAGAGTGAAATGAGCAGATTCAGGAGCACACTGTATACAGTAACGGCAATATTGTAATAATGGTCACCTCTGAAAGACTTAGCTACTCTTATCAATACAATGATCCAAGATAATTCTGAAGGAGCCATGATAAAAAAAAATACTCTCCACCTCCAGAGGAAGAAATGATGAACTGAGAGCAGATTGAAGTATTTTTTTTTACTTTCTTTTTCTTGCTTTTTTTTTGTAACATGGCTAGTATGGAAATGAGATTTGCATTATTTCACATTGATACTGATATCATATGGCTTACTTTCTCAACAGGTGGAGGAGGGGCTAGAGGGAGAGAGAATCTGGAAGTCAAAAATTTTAATTAATTTTAAAAGTAAAAAATAAATTTGTTAAAAATTTTTAAATTATGGACTTGATAATTATGAACAAAATTTAATATATGAAGCACAAGTTAGGTAATTTTTAAAAGTGAATGTTAAATAAACTTAACAAGGCAGTAGTAAAACTGACCTGTTTATGTGTCTCCTTCTAAATATTTTAGAATTTTTCAGGCATTTTAAAAATGTGTTATGATATTCTTTGCATTTCTATCACCACCTACTGATTCATCTGCCACCCAACAAAACAAGTTGATTTCGAACCTCACTTATACCTCGTCTTGGATTTCTGAGGTTGATGTTTTTTCATCCAAATACAAGACTTAACAGTTATCCCCATTAAACTTTGTCTCATGGATTTCAGCCTGATGTTTTAGCCTGTGAAGATCTTTTTGGACCCTGACCATCATCCAGAGTGTCAGCTATTCCTCCCAGGTGCAATTCATCTGAATATCAAATCAGCAGTGTCTAGGTCTTTATCAGTCATGGATAAAAACAAAATAGCACAGGGCGAAACACAGATTCCAAGGACACTCTGCACCAGACCTTCCAATAACTCTGAAGTGCTCATGTCCACACCTTGGGAGGACCATTCAACTAACTCTGGATCCAATGAATTATACTAATGTCCTTCTACCTCACTTCTCTCTTGACTTTCCGCAAGTAGACATGAGACTTGATGAAATGCTTTGCTAACATCTAGGTGAAGAACATATACAATATTCTCTAGATCTACCCGTTTAGTAACCCTGGGGAAAAAGAGAAACAAAGTCACTCTGATGTAAATTATTCTTGAAAAAGCTTATTTATTACATTTTATTCAAGTTTTCTGTTACACAATATATAATAATAATATCAGACTAAAGCCTTTCCCCCATTCATTATATATAGGAGCTTTCTTTCCAATGATAATTATCTAATGTAAAGTAAGGCTTTCCCTTTTGGCAGAAAGTATTTACATTCACTACATTCAAAAAACTTCTATTATGAACTCCCTCATTTAAAAAAAAAAGTTTTCTTCATTGGTTGAAAACTTGGCCATATTCATTGCATTTATAAGGGCTTCCCTTCTGTGTAAGTTTTCTGATGTTGGATGTGTTCCCTGCAAATGAATGCTTTCCCACATTTATTACATTCATAGAACCTCTCTCCAGTCTAAGCTTCCTGATAACCAATAGTGTCTGCTGTGACTAAAGGTCTTCCCACATTGATTGCATCCAAAGTCTGTCATTCCAAAATATGTACCCTCTGACTGAAGGCTTTTCCACATTCGTTACATTCAAAGTTTCTCTCCAGTATGAATCCTCTCATGATTGATTAGCGCTCTCCTATCGCTGAAGGCTTTCCCACATTCATTACATTCAAAGGGTTTCAATCTAGTATGACTTTAGAGTTTCGCCCTGACACTGAAAGCTTGCCCACATTGATGACCTTCCATAACAGCATGCTTGCTCAGGTTCTGGATAAAGGGTGATGCTCTCGTGCTTTCCCAGTCAGCAACTTAGGATCAGGGCTAGCCAAGTGCGGGCCATGTGCAGCAGGGCTGTACTCTCGCTCCCATGACTTTTAGCACGGTCTTTTCATCGGCGTTGTCAGATGCCTTCAGCAAGGACAAAGCAGCAAGGCCAGCTACTACACTGACAGTAAATTGGGGGGGGGGGGGCTGGTGCGCGAGTTTTTGTTCACAAAGGATTACACGCTCAGTGCAGCCTCTGAAGCTGAGATGTGAGAGAAATTATTATTTTTCTCTTTTATTAATAACTAATTATTGGATTAGAACCAAAGTTTTCCCCCTTTCCTAATTCTTCATCCAGAAATCAACCAGTGTGAGAAATGTTGGGCAAGAACTTATTCAGGCTAAGATCTAACCCTTCACCTTTGACTCCAACCCTAACCCTAAATGCCTCCAACTCTGACAGTAAAAGAAATTCTAAGCTTAAGCAAATGGGCCGATTCCTACTCATTATGTTTACTCAGGACTGGGGAAACGTGGATTCTTCCTTTTGTCAGACAGGTGATATGGAAATTGATAAGCCTCTTTGACCAAGACTTGAGTGATCCAAGTCATATACCCCCAAGGCCTGTGTTGGTAAGCAAAATAGGCTCCTTAGCACTTAGTTCAACAAGTGCCCTTGAATAGTTTGGTTTTTGTTCCCTTTGAGTGATTCATTGAGCCTTACTAGGTGCTAAGCCCCAGGCCCAAACCCCTATTAGGTGTAAAACCTTAGTGGGTGTGGATTGGCAACTAAGGTGGGGCCCAAGGTGGGGCTCCAGGGAGGGCCTAGTTTACATGTCTGGGAGAGCAGAGGCTTTTAGACCACATGGGTTTAAGTGGCATCTTTGTGACGATTCTAGGTCACCTAGGTGTGTCGTACGTGTGACTCACCCCTGAAGCTGAAAAAGATATAAAAACAAGGGGTTGGCTGTCTATTCTTTGGAGCTCTCTTACTCACAGCAGTGGTGGCGCGTGACTCTGGGCCAGTCCTTCTTCTGAGCTCCCGGGCTGAACCTAAATGTTGGTAACTATGAATCTGTATTTGGTCTGTCTGTTAATGTTTGTAATTTGCTCCGAAGTTCAGTGTGCTGGCTTTTCCCCCTGAACTAAGGGAATGATATTTGTATGCTGAATTAAAGTAAGTTTGTCAACCCCTTCACCTTGCATTCCTTAGTTAAGCAGATCAAAAGAACCTGTGCTGTTGGCAGCTTTCCAGGTGCTGGCTGTGGGTGGATCTTATACCCCCACAGAAGCTGCTAGCCGGATTGTTGAAACGGACCCTAATTGGAATGAGCCCATATCACATTATAATATTCATTTTCTCATTAATTGTAATCAATCAGAGTTGATTGTCAGGAACACCCACTCTTCCCAGGGCATATAAACTGTGAGCCCACTGCTATGAGGGGTCTTTTGCATTCGAAAGTGCCACTGACCTCTTCTATTAATAAAATACTAACATTATTAGTAAAATGACTAATTACCCAGAAACAATATATCTCAATTTTTTTATATGTCATAGATGCAACAAAGCATGGATCATTTCCCCATCAACTGTGCTAATCTTGGCCTGACAACACCAACAGAGGTTCTCTACCAGCCAGTACTACCTCTGATGCCTTTTGAGACAACCCTTCTAGCTGAAGGCTTTTCAACATTCATTACATTCAAAAGGTTTCTTTCCAGTATGAATTCTCTCATGTTTTATCAAATTGCCCTTTTGGCTGAAGGTTCTTCCACATTTATAATATTCAAAGGGTTTCTCACTAGTATGAGTTCTTTTGTGTCTTCCACCAAAAGCTTTCCCACATTTTTTACATGCAAAGGGTTTCACTTCAGTATGAATTCTTTCATATTTCACCAATCTTCCCCAGGGGGCCAAAAGCTTTTCCACATACGTTTCCTAGAGAAGGTTTCTCTTCAGGAGGAATGCTTTGACTTTCAGTAAGATTTAATCTCTTTCCAAAAGCTTTTCCACATCAATTCAGCTAAAAAACAATTATCTTCTGAAGGACAGACAGGTAGAAAACTAACTCAAGAAATTATTTAACTGGTAAACAACTTAAAATCTATACAAACAAAAGTGACAGAGAAGATAGAGCAGTTCATGAACATTTGAGAATTCCTGGGCTTCCCCACAACTGGACCCAAAATGATTGGATGAGTATTTCAGCCCAGCTATTCCTTAACTCCCACCTGCTTACTTTTTACTCACCTGGACAAGTAAGTCTTGAGATTTGTGCCTCTAGGATCCATGATGCTTCTCCTCTCTCCAACTGCGAGATTGCATCCAGTTTAGAAACACGAAGCCCCATTCTTAGGGACAGAAACAGGAAACTATCAGTGGCAAAGCCTCCTCAGAATCCAATTCTGTTCATGGAAAATCAAGAAGCTAAGAAAGAGAACACGGTGATACAAAGGTTGGCTAAAGCATGCTCCATTGTATGGAAAGGGAGGCTGGCTCGCCAAGAGTTGGGATAAAAGTGTGCCTTCCTGACCCTTCCAAAGGGCCCAGTCCAAGAGGACCCATGAGCAGCTGCTGTTTACACTCGATGCCAAGGAACCCAAGCCTGGGCCCGCCATCAGGGGCCTTCCGTGAGAGCAACATGTGGGTGGGTGCAGTGACTCCCCCTCCCCATCTGTCCATTGCGGAGCCACCAAGACAATCTTCCTGTGCGCAGATCTGACCACATCAGGCAGTCCCTTCTCTGCCTGGGCCCCAAGAGCCAGAGGTAAAATGTGAACCCAGGCTTTCAAGGCCCTCCCTCCTCTAGACATCAACGAGTAACAGTGTTTACAAAGTGCTTTGAATCTCTTTGGATCCTGGCAAGGAGGGGCTGTTATTAGCCCTATTTTACAGGTGAGGAAACTGAGGCACAGAGAGGTAGTGACTCACCAGGGTCACACAGTAGTCAAGGTCTAAGGCAGGACACCAACCCCCCTGCCATTGTCATGAGGGGAGAAGGCACTCATCACTCCAATGGAAAAAGAACTGGTTTTCAGGAGACTTTGAGGCTGGTCCTCCGTAGATAGCTGCCCCTGGGCCCGAGGTCTTGACACCCATCTTCCCAAGTTTCTCCGAATTCTCCAGATCACCCTTTACACTTGAACTGGTGGAGGCTATCCCCCCGTTAATCATTTTGCCACAGTTAATCCGTATGAAGAATAAAAACTCCTCAAACCAGCTTATCTCAAAAGAAGCAGAACAGGTCTTTAGTACAGGACAGCACTCATTTCAAGTCAACAAGCATCCACTGTGTGCCAAGCACTGTGCTAGGCACTGGAAATACAAAAAAAGGCAAACGAAACAACAGTCCTGGCTCTCGAGCTTACCATCCAACACGCAACAATTCTGTACACAAGATATGGACACACATGCACACACAGGATGGAGGCAGAGCCAAGATGGCAGAGAAGCAGGAAGTATGGCAGTCCAGTTCCTCCATTAAGTGCCCACTGTGTGCCAGGCACTGTGCTGAGGATTTGATCTTCACAACAACCCTGGAAAGCAGGTGTTGTTAACATCCCTGTTTTACAGGCGAGGAAACAGACAAAAAGCAGCCACAACTTGCCCAAGGTCACACGCCTGTCTGTTGCAACAATCCGGCTAGCAGCTGCTGTGGGGGTGAAAGACCAACACAAGCCCAACAAGAATGTTGCCAGCACAGGTTCTTTTGATCTGCTTTACTAAGGAAAGCAATGTTAAGGGGTTAACAATCTTACTTTAATCCAACATATACATATAAACTCACTTATTACCGGAGGGAAAGCCAACAATTTGAACTTCAGAGCAATTACAAACATACACAATATAAACAGACCAGATCACAGTTCATAGTTACCAAGAAATCATCAACATCTGGGTTCACAAGCCTTAACAAGGGCTGGCCCAGAGTCACGGGCCACTCCTCCAGTGGCTCAGAGCCCCAACCAAACAGCTCTGTTCTCTCTTTTTATACAGTCTTTAGACGTCATCAAACGTCATCTGAGCGACCAGAACTTAGGCAGCTACTATTGGCTCTGGTCTTAGCAATTCCCCTTAGGGCCCTGGGGGCTTCGCACCCACACTGGCTTAGCACCTAGTAATTAGAGGTTTGGGCCTGGGGGTTAGCACTCAGACTCAATCAAAGACAATTAATTTAGCATTCTAAACCAATAAAAAGGTCCCACTTTAATTAATATTACACTGTCTTAGATCATATTTGAACTCAGGTATTCCTGACTCCAGGCCCATCACTTTACTTACTGTGCCAACTAGCATGGGAGTTCTTCAAAAGTACAGACTATCTCAGTTTTTCTATTTGTATCCCAAGCACTCAGCACGTAGGAAGCACTGAAGTTCTTTTTCATTCATTCCCTCAAAACAAATCAAGGAAAAATTATTTGAAAACCATCAGAATTCTTGAAAACCAAGGCCCAATAAAAAAAGTCTGCCCGGATCTGCCACACATTCAACACTCTCTCAGCAGCCACTCAGGATGACTCTTGTGTCAACGATGGGCCTAAACCAGGTAGTTTCTGAAAATCAGCCTAAGGATGATTCACATTAATGTGGTGGCTGTTATCTAAGGTGACGTGATGGCAACAACAACAAACTGGAAACAATTCACAGACTAGAAGATTAAGTAACTTTATCCGAGTTGTTAATAAAAATGTTAAGCAGAACAGGTATTGATATTGGTTACTTTATCTGCATAATTCCAAATTGCTTTCCAGAAGAATTGGACCAGTTCACAGCTCCATCAGCAATACATCAGTGTGCCCTTCTTCCACAACCCTTCCATCATTGACTAAGTCCCATCTTCCATCATCTTTGCCAATCTACTGGGCATGAGGTGAGACCTCAGCTGTTCTGATTTACAATTCTATTATTCTTAGTGGCTGGGAGCATTTTTTTTCATATAGTTAATAAAGATTTGCAATTCTTTTGATAACTATCTGTGCATGTCCTTTGACCACTTATCGAATGGCGAATATATTTGTTAGTTGTCTAGATATCTGGGATATCAAACCCTTAGAAAAGATATTTAATAAAGATTTTCTTCCAGTTAATCACTTATTATGCTAGTCCATTAATTTTGTTCATGTAAACACTTTTGAATATCATGTACTGACAATTCTCAATTTATGTAAATTCACATTATACATTCATACAAAAATAATTCTGAAAGAAATCCACATTCCAAAAAACAACCTGTTAACTTTACTGGATTGTGTTTGCTCTCCCTGCCCCTCAATTCCAGTGCAGCCTCCCACCCCCCACCAAAAAAACCAAAAACCTTCCAAGTGAAATCAGAACAACAAATGCACAGAGAGACTATCACTGCTGCTACCCTGCCCAGTGGAGGGCTTGCTAGAGACTCCATCACTGGGGGAGACCTTTGTCCTGCCCTGCCCATCCTCACATATTCAGACTGAGTATGTCTTCCCTCTCTCTGTAGACTGCATTCCTAAATTCATCCCTTCAAGTTGCCAGGCCTCTCCTATGTCCAGCCCCAGTCCCCTATTCTGGCCAAGCCTCCGTATGGCTGGCCCCAACACATGTTCCCTCACCTGCCCTTGCTTCTATTCCCAGCCCCCATGTATCCTGGAACTGTGTGCCGATCCCTTCCACCAGGGACATAGGGTCCCTTCCTGCCTCACTTCCTTCCCCATATCAGCAGGCAAATCTGTGCTACAGAAAGATCATTTTAAGTAGAGGTCTGCAGGACAGTCCATTTACATAAACCAAGAACTGTCTATAATTTAAATTGTCTTTTTACCTTCTCTAAAGTGCATCTGTCCATTGTTTGGTTAAGAATTCACCCCCTCCCTATAGCAGTGAAAGGCACAGGATCTACGTCTCTTCTAATTTACTTTACATGCTCTCTAATATTCAGGTCAGTATCCATTTTGAACTGATTGGGGTATCCTGCACAAAATGTTGGTGAAAACCCAATTCCTACCAGATTGCTTTCCAATTTTCCCACTAATTCTTTTCAAATTAGAAGTTCTTCCTAGGTAATATATGATTTCGGAGTCACCAAGCACTAAGGCATTGCATTTTTATTTTTGATTCTTCTTTGACTAGCCTATTGCATTGACCTACACTTCTATTTTCAACCAGTACCAAATGGTTTGGATTATTTCTTTATGATAGGGTGAAGTGTGGAAGTAATATTCTCTATTTCATTCCTATCTTTTTTCATTATGTCCCTTGATATTCAATATCTTTTGTTCTTCCAAATTAATTTTATTATTTTGTGCAGCTCTGAAAAGTGTCCTTTTGTGTTGGCACTGAATCTTGAAGTGAATTTTGGGTGGTGGTGTAATTTTTGTCATACTGGCAGCACGGCAGAATGGGCAGGAAGCTTGCCTCGGACCCAGCAAGCCTAAGGTGCAAGGCCTGCTTCAGAAACTTACTCGCTGTGGGACCCTGGACAGATTACTTCCCCTCTCAGAGCTCAAGCCAGTGGTGCCATATTAACTTAGAAAACCACTTTATCTTTATCTATGTGGAATCACACTTTTATTTATTTTGTTAAATGTTTCCCAATTACATTTTAATCTAGTTTTGCAGAGCTGGGAGTCTGACACATCTGCTCCAAGTTTCAGAAAATATAAAACAGTATATAATAGTAGTGGGAATTCATTACCTCTAGGATCAAATATGAAATTCTCTGGTTTTTAAGGTCCTTCACAACCCTTCCCATATTTCCAGTCTCCTTTACTCCCACCCACATACTCTATAATCCATCAATGCTGATTTCCTTGCTGTTTCTCATTTCCCAACTCCTTGCCTTTTCTTTGGACTGTTCTCTATGCCTGGAATGCTCCCTCTCCACACCTCCACCGCCTGCCTTCCCAAGGAAATTACCTTCAATTTACAATGCACATGTCTTGTACTACAAAGCTGTCTGGATGTCATCTCTCCCTTTACAGTGTGAGCTCCTTGAAGGCAGGGACTGTGTTTTTGCCTCTTTATACCCTCATCACACAGCACTGTGCCTGACATGTAGAAAACACTTCTAATAAATTAAAAATTTTAAATAAATAAATTAAATTAATAAATGCTCACCAACTGAATAACTGGCAAGTCCCTAAACTGATGGAATCCTAGGTCCAGTCCCTATCTCTGTCTCATTAAACTAGCATGGACCAGTCCTGATCACAGTTATTTACTTCCTTAAGGTGCTTCTTGTAATGGGGTGTGTGTGTGTGTGTGTGTGTGTGTGTGTGTGTGTATATATACACACACACACACACATATATATATATGAAGAATTATGCTACTATTTAGTAGATTGTCTCCAAGGTATTTTATAAGTTTTTAAAAACTGTTATAAGAAATTACAAATATAATAAATTTTAAAAAGCACAGATTTATGAAAAAGTGCAGCTAGCAGAACCAGGAAAACAATATACTCCATGACAACAATGCAAACAGAAAGGAAAATAAGAAAAAAATCCAAACTTAAAGCTTCAAAATGATAATGACCATGTCTGGTCCTAAAGAGGAGAAATTAGAAGACACTCCCCAACTCTTTTGCAGAGGTGGGGGTCCCTGGCTATGGACCACTGCATATAGCGTCAGACTAGAGAAAGGGTGGTTACTTTTGCTAATCTTTTTTTAATTCCTCTTTTTTATTCCTTACTACAGGGTGTTCCTAAAGTCTGAACACATAGGCAATCGACGGCAACGTGCAGTTATTCCATCAAGTTCATGCGAATCTTGCAAAGCGTATCAACCTTTGCATCACAAATGAATTGAAGGTGTTATTTATTAATATTCCAATTACATAAAATGATGTTGAAAATTTCATTCATTTCATTTCTTGAAAATATGCATTTCTGCCTATGTGTCCAGACTTTAGGAACGCCCTGTATGAGGAGTAGCAGCTCTCTGGAAGAACAGACACAGTGAGATTAGATAGGTGATACGAAAATAAGAAAAATGTTGTTTATGCAGCGCAACAACAAGCATGGGTCTGCCAGCTACTCAGCTGGAGAGCTCCTTCAAGATGAACACAAAACCATTCAAGAGAACTCTTTCTGTCTGCTGTGCCCACAGCACTCCACCTTTTCCACCTTGAGAGGCTCTGTCTAATGCTTTTCTAAAATCTAGGTAACTTACATCTCCAGTATTCCTCTAATTTGCAAGTTTAATAAGCCTATTAAAAAAAAAAAGCATGGTTAGTGAAGCATGCCTTGTTACCATAAAGCTGTTCCTCACATTCAGAGCATTTCATTAACGGCAGCTGGTAGGGCAGGGGCAAGAGCACCGGGCCTGGAGTCAGGAAGCGCTGAGTTCAAATCCAGCCCCAGAAGCTTACTAGCTGTGTGACCCTGGGCAAGAGGTGAACCCTTTCTGTCTCAGTTTCTTCAGCTGTAAAATGGGAATAACAGCACATACTTTCCAGGGTTGTGAGAATCAAACGAGATATCTGTAAAAGTATCTAGCACACAGTAGGTACAACGTAATTGCTTATTCCTTTCCCCCACTTCCATGTTAATGGTGAGCTCCTTGACGTCTAATAAGGTGTCCCCTTTGGCCATAGGCTTTCCCACATTCATCACATTCAAAAGGTTGCACTCCAGTGTGAGTCTTCTGATGTCTAAGATGTCCTCTCTGGCTACAGGCTCTCCCACATTCATCACATTCACTCCACTGTGAGTCTTCTAATGTCTACCAAGACATCCTTTCTGACTGGAGGTTTTCCCACATTCATTACATCTAAAAGGTTTGTCTCCTGTACGAATTCTCGTATGATCAATAAGTTTTCCTTTCTGGCTAAATCCTTTCCCGCATTCATGACATTCAAAGGGTTTCTCTTCAATATGAGTTCTCTGATGAGCAATAAGATACTGCCTCTGGTTGAAGGCTTTTCTACAATCATTGCATTCAAATGGTTTTACTCTGGCATGAGTTATCTGATATCTAGCGAGGTGTCCCCTCTGGCCAAAGGCTTTCCCACATTCGTTAACACTCAAAGGGTTTGTCTCCAGTACGAATTCTCTGGTGATCAATAAGAACTCTTTTCTGGCAGAAGGCTTTCCCACATTCACCACCTTTATAAGGTTTCTCTCCAGTGTGAATTCTCTCGTGTTCAGTAAGATTTGCTCTTTTGCTAAAGGCTTTTCCACATTCCTCACATTCAAAAGGTTTCTCCCCAGTATGAATTCTCTGATGACCAATAGATTCCCATCTGGTTAAATGCTTTCCCACATTCATTACATTTAAAAGGTTTCTCTCCAGCATGGATTCTCTGATGATCAATAAGGTGGCCCCTCTGCCTGAAGGCTTAGACATTCAGTATATTTATACGGTTTCTCTCCAGTATGAATTCTCTGATGTTTAGCAAGATATTGCCATCGACTGAATGCTTTCCCACGTGAATTACATTTATAGGGCTTCTTTGCAGTATGAATTCATTGATGTTCAATGAGATCTTGCAACCTACTGAAGGCTTTCTTACATTCATTACATTGAAAAGGTTTTACCCTACTATGAGTTCTCTGGTGTCTTGTAAAATGTCCCCTCTGGTTGAATGCTTTCCCACATTCATGACACCAAAAAGGTTTATATCCAGTATGAATTCTCTTATGTCCATTCAGTTTTCTCCTCTGTCTGAAAGCTTTCCCATATTCATTACATTCAAAAGGTTTCTCTCCATTATGAATTATTTGATGAACAATAAGGTATTGCCTCTGGCTGAAGGCTTTCCCACATTCGTTACATTCAAATGAATTTCCTCCAGCATGAGTTCTCTGATGTCTTGTGAGGTGTCCTCTCTGGCTGAAGATCTTACCACATACATTACACCCAAAGACTTTTCCACATTCATTAGATTTATATAGCTTCTCACTGGTATGTGTCCTATGAAATTTAATGAGGCCTGAGTGGGAACTGAAGGGCTTGCTACACGTTTGGTTTATAAACATTCTTCCCTGACAAGACTATATTATATTTAATTAGATCTGAAAACACACTGGAGCTCTTTCCAAGTTTCTCATATTTATGGAAAATTTTTCCCATTGCTACTCTCTTTTGTGGAAAAAAGACTGACCTGAAACCAAAGCTTTTCCCAAATGAATTCCATTCAGGGCCATGCCCCTTCTTAAAAGATGACCTGTGACTGTCTTTTACTTGGCAGGGTTGTCTCTCTTGATTACTTTCCATTTCTGTAACATGACATCACCTTCCCCAGGTTCTTCCATCTCGGGATGCCAGAGTCCAACCTTCAGTCCTCTTTCCTTGGCTGATCCCATGCAAATGCCCTGAGTCAGAGATGAGTCCTTGGTTTCATATCTAGTTTCCTGACTAATGGAATCTAAAAGAAATAAACAAGTGTCAATGATGATTGCTCTCAGTGCTAAGGGAAAGGAAACTACTTATACCAAACCTAGGATTCTGTTTCTTCTATCTTAAGAAATGCTTAACTTGCATTTTGGGTTTAGAACAAATACTGTCAAGAAGGAATTGAAGATAAAGGTAGATGAAGAAATAGTAACAGGGTACCCAGCTGCCAGGATGAATTCCAGGGTCCTAAAGCCACTAGATGTCATTAAAAACAATGCCCTCAACAAAACACAGAATTATCTCCTGGAAGACTGAAGAGTAAACTCCACAATCTCAAAATATTGCCCAAATAGTAAACAATTTTAAATATATGCAAACAAAACTGGTGGTTCTAGAAGGTCAAAAAGTAGAGAAAATTTAAGAATTATTGGATTTCCCAAAAACAGTAAGGAAAATCTCATCTATATATTCCTGGATATCATACAATAAAATTTTCCAAAGGTAATAAAACAAGGAGGGGAACAATTACAAACAGGGAATTCATAGGATGCAAAATAATGAACCCCACCATTTCACCCAGACACATCATTTTCAGCCTTCAACACTCCAATTACAAGAATGTGATTTTTTAAGCAATCAAGAAAAATCTGATGTATTAAGTAATGTCAGTAGAACATAGAGCTTGGAACAACACCTGACACATAGTGGGTACTTAATAAATGTATACTATTAACACAGAAAGATATTCTGCACAAACAAGAAATAACAGGAGCTAATTACGACATATCGAAAATTAAGAGATCTAAGACATTATTATTCAGTAAAATGAGGAATTGATATTCCATAAAAGCTTGGTTTCATCAACAACTTGAATAAAGGCACATGTGGCAAGTTCATTAAATTTACAAGTGACACATAACTTAGAGGGCTGGCTAACACAATAGATGGCAGAGCTTCAAAGGAGGTTCAAAAAGATCCTAATGGGCTAGGAAAGTAGGCTGGACCTTAGAAGAAGGAATTTACTACAGGTAAAATTTGTAACATCCCACATTTGGGCTCAAAAACTCCCTTTCACATATAAGACAATGGAGAGACCTTGCTACTTCATCAAAAAAAATCTGGGAATTTTCATGAATGGCAAGCTTAATAGGAGTCCTCTATTATATGGAGTAACTTGAGAGACAAAAGAATCAATGTGATCTCAGGCTGTTTTGAGAGATGTAGGGTGAAGAAGGCAAGAGATGACTGTGTCACCTTCTCCAATCACAACCACAGTACTGTGTTCAGTTCTGGGCCCCTCATTTTAGGGAGGACATTGACAGTTGGAGAGGAGCTAGAGAAGGACAAATGACATAGTAAATAGCCCTGAAACCACATGATTCGAGGATTGGTTGAATCTCCGTTAAGAGATTGTACTGGGCCATTAAACTTATTTACACAATAGTCAAGTTGTAAAGAAGAATTATGACCAATGGAATGAATCATGAGAAAGAAGAAACAAAAACAAAAACAAAAAAAAAAAACAAAAACAAAAGAAAAGAAAAGGAGAGCAAACAGTTTGCCTCAATCTGTGTTCAGACTCCACAGTTCTTTCTCTGGATTTAGATAGCTCTCTCCATCATGAGTCCTTTGGAGTTGTCTTTGAACCTTGTATTGCTGAGAAGAGCCAAGTCTATCAGGGTTAGTCATCACGGAATCCATATATCTGTGGTTGTGTATGATGTTCTCCTAGTTCTGTTCCACTCGCTCGGCATTATATCGAGTAGGTTTTTCCAGATTATTATGAAGTCCATATCTTTCACATTTCTTATAGCACAACAGTATTCCTTTACATTCATATACCACAACTTGTTCAGCCATTCCCCAATTGATGGGCATCCCCTTATTTCCAATTCTTTGCTACCATAAAAAGAGCTGCTATAAATATTTTTGTACATATGGGTCCTTTTCCCACTTGTGTGATCTCTTTGGGATACAACCCTAGAAGTAGTATTGCTGGGTCAAAGGGTATGATTGCCCTTTGGGCATAGTTCCAAATTGCTCTCCAGAATGGCTGGATAAGTTCACAATTTCACCAGCAATGTAACAGTGTTCCAATTTTCCCACATCCTCTCCAGCATTTATCATTTTCCTGTTTTGTCATTTTAGCCAATCTGACTCAATGCCGTCTTGGGGAGAGAGGGGGGGGGTGGAAAGAAAATCTGGAACTCAAAATCATGCGGAACCAAGTGCTGTAAACTAAAAATAAAAAAATCTTAATTTAAAAAAAAAAAGAGATTGTACTGGGAAGACCTAAGAAGCTACATGATAGCTGCCCTCCATCACCTGAATGGCTTCCAGCTACAAGAAGTGTCTGCTTTGTGCTGCCTAACCCCAAAGAGCAGAAATAGGAGGAATGGGTACAATTAGAGTGTGGCAAACTTACACTTACATATGGAAAAATCTAACAATTAGAGCTCCCTAAAAGTGGAATGAGTTGCCTTAGGAAGTAATGGGATTCCCTTGATGAAGGACTTCAAACGAAAACTGAATGACCATTTCCTGGCATGAGGCACAGAGGATTCTTTTTCAGGAGCACAATGGACTAAAAGGCCAACTCTGATATTTTGTGATACTATGAAATATCTATTGCTTTTATGGAGATTTGCAATATTTTAATCTCAAAAGGAAGAACTTTTAGGGAAAGAGATTAATTAGCTAAAAATTGAAAATAATTGTATTAAGTATGAAATTTAAAATCATGTTATAGAAATATTTTTAATTTTTAAAAAATTATATAAAGTGATAAACCTATCACAAATATAGAGACAGAATATTATTTATCGAAAGGAACAATTTTTAGACTAGATTTGAGTGTATAAAAATACCAATTTTATACAGAAAAGAACTCTCCAAATACCCTGTTGTGTTGTTTTTCAATTATGTCCAACTGTCCTTGACCCCACTTGGGGTTTTCTTGGCAGTGGTTTATCAGTTCCTTCTCCAGCTCAATTTTGCAGATGAGGAAACTGAGGCAAACAGGATTAAGTGACTTGCCCAGGGTCATACAGCTAGTAAGTATCTGAGGCCAGATTTGAACTCATGAAGATGAGCCTTCCTGATTCCAGGCCTGGCATTCTAACCACTGTGCCACCTAGCTGTTCTGCAAATACCCTGGGTGTCTATTAATAGGAGAACTGTTCCCAAACTCATTTCCCGTCACCATGGCTCTGCCCTGGCCATCTCCCATGCTTAAAATGCATGTGCTTCCTCCCAGCTTCTGAGCCACAGTATCCCTCTCTTCCTTCAAGTCTAAGCCCAAACGCCAACTTTTCTACCTTTCAGAATCACCTCTTCCTGCTGGCGCTCTCCCCCTCCCCAGCAACTACACATTTAACAACTTGGTATTGATTGAACTTACTCTGAATATCCTTCTAGCTGTTCTTTCCCCCACTAGAATGTAAGTGCACTGAGAACAAGGCTAGTTTCATTCTTTGTATCTGTATTTCAGGACATAATAAAATACACAGGAGCTCTTCTTAGAAGAAGGTAGCTGGCATATGGGCAGCTAGGTGGCGCCACAGTGAATAGACCACTAGACCTGGAGTCAGGAAGACATGTTCCTGAGTTCAAATCTGGCCTCAGACACTAACTGTGTGACCCTGGGCCAGTCACTTCACCCTGTTTGCCTCAGTTTCCTCATCTGTAAAATGAGCTGGAGAAGGAAATGGCAAACTACTCCAGTATCTTTACCAAATAACAAACAAACCCAAATGGGTTTGTTGTGTGTACACACATACGTATGGCTGGAGTTAATCTATAAAGAAGTAGTTACAGACGTTGCAATCATTTAAAATCCCTTGGCTTTTTGTTTTTATTCTTGCACACTCATGTTTCTCATTTATTTTATGATGTTTGCATATTTTGAATCCCCTTATTTGTCAATGGAATATAATATAAAATCATATTTAAAAACAGAGGAATCAAGGGGGAAATCTTAATGGACTTTCCAAAAACAGTCATCTAAAAGCGATAAGAAACTAAGATAAATTAGAAGGGAAACATCTCCTTCTAGGAGATAACTGGCCAAAGTATCTGCATGAGGAATTCTCAAAACTGACAATAACCACCTCAAAACTTTCTAATGATTGTAAAGATATCAGTTAAAACAGCTCCAAGACTCCTCCTGAGATACATAAAAGTGAAAATGAGAGTTATAAGACTCCCAGCAGGGAAGAAAAGGGTAGCTACCTGGAAACAATGGCCACATTTCTACATGATGGAAGACCTTGCAGTGGTACAATCCACACCATGGTAACAGAGGACAAGAACTACCCAACTGTTCCTACCCTTAGATTTAAGAAGCCCAGAAATGTGACTGAAAAGGGAGGGAAAGGCCTTGCCACCACACGGATTCACTGTGGCTTTACTCCTAGAACATCTGAAATAATCTAGATGCTCAACAGTGGGAGAATGGCCAAACCCCATGGGACAGGAACTTAAGGAATTTAATGGGATGTAATTCCAACATGAGAAGGTATAGCGAGGAAGAAGCCAAACCTGGGAGACCTGAGAAGTAATGCAGAGTGAGGCAGCTGAAGCGGAACCAAACCTGAGGGCTGGGAGAGCTGGAGAGGGAGGAATAAAACCCACCCAGGGAAGGAGGATCAGAAACTGTCCATTAGCATATATCCAGTGCCAGGAGAGCAAGCACGTGCTGAGTGCTAAAGAGACACAAGCAACAGAATTCTTCTCGCTACCCTGTTAAAGGGAGAATACACTTTTTCAAAAAGCAGCAAGCAATGTGAGTTTGTACTTTTGGCTGTTCAAACACTGTACCACAAAGACAAAACTGGACTTCAGGATCTGTGTCTGGGCTCCAATCCCACCTCTGTCAATAACCACCTGGGCAAACCCCTTAACCTCTCTGGGCCTCAGTTTCCTCAGAAAATGAGAGGGTTCCATTAGCAAGCTTCCCTACCAGGGACCTTATGGTTCAGTGATCCCAACCCTATGGTCACACATGTGGTTAATCTTATTTCTGTCCATGAATGTTTGCTTTGGTTGACGAAGACAACCAAAATGAAGAAACTTCTCCTTCCTGGCAATTGAGAGGTAAGAGGGGAGAGCTGAAGGTCAGGAGACTGCATCAACAGCCCAAAGTCTCCAAAGGTCTCAGGGTCTTAAGCCAGGGTCAGGGTCAGGCTCAGCTGCCCATTTCAAAGGCACCAGTTACCTGACTAACTGACCAGATGCACTGGTACCCATGATAACTTCCCTGTATCACCTGTTCCCTCCCTTACCTGGACAAAACTTTCTGGGGTCCACGGCCTTGGGCATCCCTGGTGTTCCTCCCCTCTCCAACAGGGAGATCACCTCCAGTGTGGAAACAGGAAGCCCTGCTCAGAGAGCCAGAAACGCAAAGAGGGAGGGGAGGTAAGGGGGAGTGGTTCTGGAGACTGAAAGTCACCTCAGAATTCAATTATGCTCACAGAGGAGGGAACAGCTAAAAAGGCACGAGGTGATGTGAAGGACTTCTAAAGCATACCCTCCATGGTGTTCCAAGGCCACGGATTGGGTTTGGGCTCACAAACCAATTCAGTTCATTTGACCCACTCCCTGCTAAGGTCACAATGTTTTCTTGTCTTCAGGGGCTTCAGCAGCCTTTGTCCTGAAGATCCAGGAAATAGGGAGACCACAGCCTTAGGGCCATACAAAGCAAAAACTCTTGGAAAAGCATCCTTACCCAGAGAAACAAGGTTCTCCAAGTTCTCCAGCATGACATTCTTGTACAAGGCATCTCCACTCCTCCCTCTGGGGTGAAGTCCACAGCCACATCTTAGAAGGTTATTGATTCCTGAAACATCAAACACATTCCTGCTCAGCCAGGGGCCATCCCTCTCATGTACCATGGGAGACATGATAGGAAGGAGAGGCTCTCACAGTAATGATGGTTCTAGGTGTCCACTTATAGTACCAAGTGCCTCTCTTTGTTCTATATTGAGTAGTATGTAGTCCTTCTTCACTGCTGGGGTTTGCTGTGACCTATTATTTCCCAAAGCAAAACCCAAGAAAAGCCTGTGCTTTACCTCTCAAGCCTCAAGGCGCACAATTAATATATTCATCCATTTTACAATGAAGGATATCAGTGATCACACACGAGCACTTCATTTCTAATTAGCTGTAAGAGGGCAATCACTCTCCATTCCTTCTCACCATCATCTAGACAGATTTATCCAAAAGGCAGGACATCACGAATGGTACGTTGTGCTTACAGTTCTCCTCAGTTCCAACCACTAGTAGCACCCTGCTCTCTTGGGGTTAATGAGACCCTCTCCAATGACTTGACCCACCCACCCAGCTTCGAGGAACAGGCCAAGTACTGTTGGCACACAGCAGATGCCTTAATAAATGCTTGTTGACTTAACTTGACCCCTGGCATTTGTCCGGCAATACCATCTCTAGAGACTGTAAATGCTACAATTCATCTGCCACTCAATACTACCTTTATGGCTAGCAAGCTCCCACTACCTGCTACTCTCCCTTAATCACCAATTACTCAGGAACAACTATTCCCAAACCCCACCCAATTTCCCTTCCCTTTTTCCCATCATCCTCAATCCTACCCCACCCATATCCTCTAACCCTGCTTGATCTTCCACTGTGACCTCTGGAACACCCCTTCCATAAAGAATAAGCATCCCTTCACTCTGGACTTCTTCCTCTCATTGGCTTGCCCTTGCTGAGACCTGGATACCTAGCCATCCATCCTCTCCAGTGCTGGATGTCCTCAACAACACCCCTCCCTCCCAACACACACACACACACACACACACACACACACACACACACACACACACTCCCCTCTCAGGGGAGATAGAGTACCTGGTTCTCCCCACAGCCACTTGCAGACCCTCCTTAGTCATCACCTGCAAACCTCTCTCCTTTGCCGGTGGCTCTATTAAAATGTTTTACCCTATACAGATCATTCTCTCTCCTTCTCAAAAATGAAGCACCTGGATCACTATCTTGCTTACCTCCCCAACTCCTGCCCTTACATTGGGGCACTTTAACCCAAATGTTGATGAGCCCTTAAATTCCATAACTTCCCACTTCCTGAAAGCCAAAAGCAACACACAGCGATGGTCATGCCCTGGCTCTCAACCCTCTCTACTAGTGTCTTGCTTCCTTGATCAAGAATGCACCACTCCTCTATCTTAGTTAAGTAAAACCTCCTAGTGTTCCACCTCCCAAGCTTATTCTTAGTCCACTGTCTCACCCCTCGGTATCTTTTTGGGCCATAACTCTTCTCCTCCCAATCACAACCCTGTAATTAACCATTTCAACACCACACTGTTCTAGATCCTTGTACCCTTGTCCCATGCCAAACCACAGTTCCATGGTACTTCCACCATCCATCTGCTTCCCCCCCATTCATGAGTTGCTCAGTTGGAGCTGTAGGAAGTCATGTAACTACACTCAGCCATTTTTATCTCACTTCAACTAGACCTTCACTGTGACAATGAAATCCTTTTATTCCTAATTGATTCCCTATCTCACTCCTCACCTTCCAGACTGCTCCCTCCCTCACCTCTTACTTTACTGAGAAAAATGAGATGAAGCAATTTTGTCATTACAGTCTTTTATAGCCCACCAAAACAGAAAGCTATAGATGAGGAAGGTGTGGAAAACACTTCACAAACATGCACAGTTGCATGATACTTCTGATGATGACAGACTTCAACTATCCAAACAGTCAGTCAATAAATATTTATTAAGGACAAGCAGTATGCTAAGCACTTTATAAATATTATCTTATTTGATCCTCATGGTGTAATATTAATTAAGGTGGGACCTTTTTACTGTTTTAGAATGCTAAATTAATTAAGTGCCGAAATGCTACTAGGGTAGGGAAAGGGAATGAGAGGTTATCTCCCAGGGCCCCTGCTCCTGGCTCCTGGGAAACCATGCCCATCACTGCTACTTGCCTGTTCTCCTTCAGGCTTCTGTTGCTCCTGGGGCTCCATAAAACCATAGCCACCACAAGGACAAAGAGCAACCCAATAACTGGGAAACATTCAACCACCATCTCAGTACCCTAAGACTCCATACTTTCCTTTTAATCTGCAGGTCCTGCACAACCACACCATTTTGTAGCAACAATACTGCTAGCAGCTGTTGTGGGGTCCAAAAAGAGCTGCCAGCATAGGTTTTATCAATCTGCTTTACTAAGGAAAGCAATGTTAAGGGGTTAACAATCTCGCTTTAATCCAACGTACAATATTGTTCACCTAGTTCAGGAGGAAAAGCCAGCACCCTGAACTTCAGAGCAAATACAAACAAATTACAAACATATACAATATAAACAGACCAAAATCACAATTCACAGTTACCAGGAAAGTATCAACATCTGGACTCAGAAGCCAGGGAGCTCTTAACATTTAACGGCTTGCCCAGAGTCTCCACATCAACGCTCCTCCAGGAGTGAGAGCCCCCAAACAAAAAAACTCTGTTTTCTCTTTTTATACAGTCCTTAGCTGTCATCTGATCAACCAGAACTTAGGCGCATGCTATGGGCTCTGGTCTTAGCAACTCCCCTTAGGGCCCTGAGGGTTTCCTGCCTCCCTCAAAATAGCAAACTAGTTTGCTAACCAACCTGGGGCTTTGCATCTAGTAAGACTCAATCAAAGACACTTAATTAATTTAGCATTCTAAAACAGTAAAAAGGTACCACCTTAATTAACATTACACATGGCAACCCCATGTGTAATGAGGAAATGAGGAAACTGAGACAGGCAAAGGTTAGGTGACTCCATGAAGCTGGTATCTGAGGTTGGATTTGAACTCAGGACTTCCTGATTCTATCCACTCTAGCTGCCAGATTTTTTAGAGAAATCTAAAGCTCTGTCAGACTCCCAGTTTTCCAAGGATTTTTTGAAAGATATTGAGTCCTTACCCAAGTAGTTGGGATCTTTGAACTAACAGAAAGAGCAGTTTCAGTTGAATAGCTTGACAGTCACATTGCAAAAGGTTTACAATCAAGTGAGCAGAGGCAGCAAGTGTAAATAGCTTTCTCCAGGGGTTTAACCAGGACATAACTGTTTTGAAAGGTGCCATGTACAACTAACAATATGTATATTCCTTTTTATTCCCATTCAGGAATTATTAGAGAACAATTATATTTAAATTTTCTAAAATTCTATCCAGGTCCTCAACTTCTTTCTTGTTAATCTTTTTTGTCAGATTTGTCACATTTTGCAAGAAGCACATTGAGTTTCCCAACTATCATTAGTTTTTCTGTTTCAGCAATTCTGTTACCTTTCCCTATTTTGATACTATGCTACTTCATGCATATATACTAAATATTGATTATTTCACTGCCTACAATGCCTTTAAGCGTAATGTAGTTACCTAGTTCACTTCTTTTCCTTACAAAACCCAACTTTTCCTCTTCACTGTGACCTCCAATCCCTTGACCCCCAATTCTCTGCCAGGCCATCTCCCCTGTACTAGCCACTCTCTCCTCTTCTCCCCATCTAGACCCCTTGGAGAACCAATTCAATTATACACTGTCCTCCTCATCCCTTTTTCATATCCCTAATTATGACCAGCCAAGTCTCATCCTTGGATCACACCATTTGTTGCCTTTGCTCCCACACACATGCTGCTGAATAAAGGTGGAGGAAATCATGCAACTGTTCTGACTGGGTCCCCTACAAATTTATGTGACACGATTCCCATAAGGCCCTCGCTACTGCTCAGCAATCCTACTGTACCTCCCTCATCGACTCACTCCCCCATTCTCTACAGTGGCTCTTCTAAATGTTTTCATCCCTCCTCAAACCTCCATGGCTCCCTCTCTCCCAACTCTCTCAGCTGAGATCCTCACCTCCCATTTTACTAAAAAAAACTGAAGCCATTCACCAGGAGCTTTCTATTCTCCCCTCTTCCTCGTGTCCTATCACTCAGGTGCCTTCTGCCCCTCTCTCCTCCTTCCCTGCTCCCCACCATCTCACATGCTGAAGTGGCCTGACTCCTGACCAAGGCAAACTCTTCTACCTGCTCAAATGATCCCCTTCCATCCTGTCTCCTCCAACAGACTCACCCCTCTGTCATCCATGTCTCTCACTTGTCTTCAATCTCTCCCTCCCTAATGCCTACAAGCATGGCCGTGTCTCCCTCATCCTGAAAAATCTTCACTTAATTCTTCCATCCCTGCTAACTGTGGCCCTCTGTAGCCAAACTCCTTATCTGGGCCTCCACCTTCTCTCCTCTCACTCTCTTCTTAACCCTTTACGATCTGCCTTCTGACCATATTGTTCCACCAAACTACTCTCCAAAATCACATCTCTCATTGCCAAATCCAATGGCCTTTTCTCAGTCATCATTCTCCTTGGCCTCTCTACAGTCTTTGACGCTTGGTCACTCACTCTCTACTCCTGGATACTCTCTCTCTCTAGGTTTTCAGGACCCCCTTCTCTCTCCTGGTTCTCTTCCTCTCTCTGTCTCTCCCCTCTCCTCTCTCTCTCCAGTTCTTCTCCTCCTCCTCCTCCTTTTTCTCTCTCTCTCCTCTCTCCTCCCTCCTCTCTCTCTCTCTCTCTCTCTCTCTCACTCTCTCTCTCTATATATATATATACATATATATATATATTTCTCTCTCTCTCTCTCTCTCTCTCTCTCTCTCTCTCTCTCTCCTCACTTCTCCTCCTCCTCTCTCTGTCCCTCTCTCTGTCTCTCTCTCCTGGTTCTCTTCCTCCCTGTCTGACCACTCCTTTGTCTCCTTTGCCGGAGCCTCCTCCAGATCAAACCCTCTAACTGGAAGTGTCCCTCAGTATTCTGTCCTGGGTCCTCTTCTCTCCTTCTATACCACTTTACTTGGTGATTTCATCAGTTCCCCTGGATTTACTGACCATCTCTATGCTGATGATTCTCAAATCTACCTATCCTGCCCTAATCTTTCTGCTGACTTCCAATATCACATCTACAACTGTTCTTCTGACATCTCAAACTAGATGCCCAAAAGACATCTCAAACTCAAACTGCCCAAAACAGAACTCACCTTTCCCCTGAAGGCTCCCTACCTCCTACCTTCCCTATGACTATAGAGGGCACTCCCATCCTCCCAGTCACCCAGGCTCACACCCTCGGAGTCATCCCAGGCTCCTCAGTCTCTAACCCCCATATCCGAGCTTTTCCCAAGACCCGACAATTTCAGCTTCACAACACCTCTTGAATACACGTCCTGCCCCCACCCTGGGGCAGGCCTTCATCACCTCACACCTGAACCACTGCAATAGCTGCTGTGGGGTGGGGGTGGGGTGTTGGTCTGCCTGCCTCCAGTCTCTCTCCCCACTCTAGTACATTCTCCATTCAGCCAATACAGTTTTTTCCTAAATCAAAGGTCTGATCATGTCATCTCCCTACTCAGTAAACTCCAGTGGCTCCCTATTGCCTCTAGGATCAAACACAAAATGCTGTTTGGCATTCTCTTGGCTGTTTCCAAGACATTCCAGCTCTTGGCTACGGACATTATCGCTGGCTGTCCCCCATGCCTGGGACGCTCTCCCTCCTCCACTCCATTCCAACTACTGACCTCCCTGGCTGCCTTTAAGTCCCAGCTCAAATCTCACCTTCCACAGGATGCTTTCCCCAGCCTCTCTTAAAATCCAGGACTTTGCCTCAGTTATTTCCTAATTATCCTGTATATACTTTGTTTTACATATACAGTTACCCCTTGCACATCGCAACTTGCCCCATCGGTTTTCAGCACAGGAAATTAAATGGAAATTTGGGAGGAGTTTTGTAGAAGCCACAGACGACACAGATAAAGTTCAGAAATTCAGAAATGCATAAAATATATGTGTTTTATAATTTATAAGATTGTAATTATTAATTTATAAGCATTATAGTTGTTATTTATAAGTATTATATAAGATCAACCCAAATTTTACAGTAAAGTACTGTAAGTATTCCATTAAAGAAAAAGAAAAAATTCATATTTTTTCTCTGGTATAAAGGGAGGGCCAAAAAAATTTGACACCAATTTTCCAGATCATGGGGGCACCACACCCCAACCCCCATGATATGGAAGGGATAACTGTATTTGCTCGCCTGTTGTCTCCCCCATTATATTGTAAGCCCACTGTATCCCCAGTGCTTAGCATGGTGTCTAGGCACAAAGTAGGCGCTTAATAAAGTCTACTGACTGCCCAATGGCAACGATGTAAAGAAAAACAATTCTTCAAGTCTTAAGAACTCTGATCCGCAGGGAGCAGCCGCGACTCCAGAGGACTAACAATGACACGTGCCACCCACCTCACGAGAGCTGATGGACTGCAGTCAGATAATGAGACAGACATTTTCTGACACGGCCATCATGTGGATCTGCTTCGTATGACTGGCAATACCACAAGAAACAGATTTCTGCAATAGCATGGAGGGAAAATTTTGGGGTGTTGAGGGACCCAAATATAGCCTAAAAAACAATAGCAATGCCAAAAAAAAGAAAGAAAAGAGAATAGAATATCAACGAAGACTCTGAAAAGCTGCACAAAATAAAGGCTTTTCAGAAACAGAAGGATTAGGAAGAAAGGAAGTTTTCAGGGTAATGACACTGTAATTCTGTAACTAATATGGTCTACCTTGTCACTCAGAATGGCCAAAGCCAGCTGGCACAGCACAGCTGATACTCAGACCCCTAGGAAGAGTTGGGTCACCATGGACAATCCATGATAAGGAGAGGAGCCAGCACCGCCGGCGAGTAAACGCCCAGACTTACCTGGAACCTGGCACTCAGCAGCCCAGAAGTCATTCCATCCTCCTTCCCAATGCTTCTATGTTGGAGGCGGAAAGAAGCTTCAGAATTGTGAGCTACAAGGGGAAGGGAAGCCAACCTCTTCACACCCTCTCATCCAAAAGCTCTTCTGCCATATCCTGGGCTGCCTGACTCAGCTGATTGAGCCAGGACAAAGTGTTTTCACTGGGTATACTACAAATTCGTGCCACCTTCAACAGGCCCTTCTGCTGCCCGTCCTTTCATCTACCTGGTGCTGCTTCCTATCCACCTCCTATGCAGCACAAGAGCACAGCTCTGCAGCTCACTGTTCCACATCAGTCCCTCCTCACCAGATGAATGACCTTGTCTTCAACTTTACTGGGATCAAGGCTAATGCCATCCAATGGGAGTCACATCGACTTCCCTCTATTTGCCTTAAAAATCCCACTGTATCTTCACTGTCTCTCTCCCAGCATCCGATCTCACTCCCTCTTCTCCAAGACTAACACATCACCAACTATGACTATTTTATCTCCTCACACTTTTTCTAGGACCTTATTGCTATCAATTATGCCATCAGTACGATTAGGTAGATTTTGAAATGCTTCAATGACTTCCACCAAAACGCCACCATCAAGGTAACAGCGTCAGTTTGAAGGGAAGACACTGGTAGAATCCCCAAGGAACTTGTGCCTAGCCACGTGCAGTTCAATAGGTTTATCTCAAGCCTGACTAGTGGCACTGAAAGAATAAGCATTAAGTTTGCAGGAGATACAAAGGGAAAACAGCCAAGATCAAAAGAACTTTCCTCCCAGACTACAATGGTGGTTCAAATCAAGTCAGAATAACTGGTATAAATGTTAAATCTATACTTGAGTTAAAAAAATCAATTTCACACATACAGGATGTGGGCGGGGAGGATGGGCAGACAACAGGTCCTATAATTTTTATGGATTTGTGTCCGCAGAGACTGGCAGCCAAGCAACCAGTGCTCTCCTCCTTGGCTCCATGAAGGTACAGTCTCCCCACTCACCTACCCAGTGAGAGGGCAAAGGTTCGGCCATCCCCAGGGCTGGTCAGATCCCTTCTTAGCACTGCGGTCAGGCCTGAGCATCACATTTTAGGAAGAACATGAGGCAAATCCAGAAGAGGGTCATCATCGAGGTGGTGGGAGAAGTCGAGAGTGTACCCAAAGACTTTTCTTGAGAAGAAATGAGAATGTTTAGCCTGGAGAAAACAATGAAAGACCTCCTAGCCACCTCCAAATTATTAGCTGTCTCTAAATCATTGGAAGGCTTATCATATGAAGAGGGATTAACAGCATTCTACCTGACCCCCTGGGACAAAACCAAAAACTACTATTTATAGACAGGAGTGGCAGAGGAAAATTCAGGCTGGATATAAGGAAAGACTTGACCCAAACCGGGGCTATGAGAAAGCTTTCCACCTGTTGACATTTCCTGCAAACCAACACTTCCTTGGAACCTTTATAACTAAGTGCTTCTCTTTCCTAATTATGGCCCTACTCTCCTACCACATGCCACCCACCAGAAACTCAGACTGCACCCCCAGGGGTCCCCCAGCTTGGATAGGTGAGCTTTCAAAGGCCTTGAGCTCCACTCCACTCGGGCTGATCTGCTCCCCACGCCCCCGGGAAGGTGCTCCCTCCCCCTGGTGAGGAAGGGTCAAGCCCCAGAGGGCTTTGGTGTCTCTAGGCGTGGGGAGGGACCCAAGGCAACCAAACATCCGATCCCCGAAGTTCCCTAGTCAGTGCCCAGGGCCGGAAGCGAGGAGTCCTGGGCCTCAGTTTCCCCTCCTGTAAAATGGGAGCATCAGTCCTGGGATCCTGAAGGAGGGGTGGGATCACCGGACCAGCTGGGGCTCTGGCCCTGTCCAGACAAGAAGTCCTGGGAGGGAAGGAGCCTGTGTATACAGAGACCCCAAGGCCTGGATTCAGATCCAGCCTCAGAATCGGGTGAGCTGTGCGACCCTGGACAAGTCACTGAACCTCTCTATGCCTGTTTCCCGGTGACTTAAAAGGAGGGGACTGGACTCAGGGGCTCTGGTGGGGCCCCTGCTGCCCTTCTCCCGCACTTTCTGACCTCCTGGTCCAAGCCAGAGACCCTGCTGCTGCGGGAAGGAGCGATGGGTGGGAGGGGTCTGCCCCTGGGGTGACATAAGGAGCGGCTTCCTCCGCCCCTGTAGCGGAACCAACCATTGTCAGGCACACAGAGGCTGCTGCTGCAAAAGTGACGTCACCGGACCGCTCCTTCCCCTCGCTTGCCCCACCCCCGGTCGGTAATTGAACCAACTCTGGTTTAGGCTTTTATCACGAGGGGAGGATTTAAAGAGCTCCTCCGGAAGTGACGTCAAGGACCCGCCTTCCAACAAGCTGGGGCACCAACCAGGTAACGTCAGGAAGGGACGGGGAGCCGGCTCTAGCGTCCACAGGAAGGGGACGTCGCCCGATCACGTTTTGCTCCTCCTCCCCTGCTCACCGACGCACCTACACGCACCCCTCCTAAACACACACAGACTCACTCTTGCTGCTCAATCACACGAGCTCACACACACGCGCACCCCCACCCTATACCACCAGAAACAAGCCCCTGAGTAGGCAATGGCAAGGAAGCTGCGACTGCGCGCGCCGAGACTGCGCACTACCACTCCCAGAAGGCAGCGGGCCCCGACGCCTGGGAAATAAATGGACAGGAGCCGCGTAAGCATTGTGGGAAATGGAGTCTGCGCGGTGGGACGCACGGGTTCCAGACTCCATCTCCCAGAGGGCACTGCGATCGTCTTCCCCAGCTCGAGCGTCTGCGACGTACTGGGCGGAGGGCGAGGCTGTCCGGCTTCCTTCCCCGCCCTTGCCTCACGTGTCCCTGGAAAGCTCCGCCCCTCGCTGCCCCCGCCCCCGACCTGACGGGCTCACTCTGCTCAGTGTCCTCCTGGCGAGGGAAAGGCTATGGGCGAAGGGCCGAGGGACGTCAGCTCCGCAGATGCCGGATTCGCCGCCTGATGTCTCCCGCCTCTGTAGAGAGGCCCGCCAGTCTCCGGCCGTGGGCACTGGGCACTCCTGGGCCAGGTCACCGCTGCCCAAGCCCACCACCTCCACGCGGAAATGATAAAAAGCACCGCCCCACGTGCAAGGAAGGACTGGGCCCAGGCCTCAGAAAAACTCCCTAAGCGCGGGACGCTCCTCAGCCTCCCGGCCCTGCTACCACCCCCGAGTTACACAGGAGGAAACTGAGGCACGCAGGCACTAAGCGACCTGCCCAACTGAGAAATGTCTGCGGTCGGATTTGATCCCAGGTCTTCGGCTCCTGTCCTGCCCGCTGCCGAACCCCTCTCCATTGCTAACTAGTGTTCCACGGACCCCAAGCCTCCTGTCCCTGGGACGGAGCTTCGGAGTCTCACTGGGTGTTGTGGGTGAGCAAGAGCCCTGAGGTAAAGCAGAAAGGGCCTTATCGGGCCAGGCAGCCCCAGAGCATCTGGGCTGAGCAGAAGGGGAAAGTCTCCCTCTGCAGATCACATCAAGGCAGCATCCTGCGGCGTTAGCAAGAAGCATGGAAACCAGCCTCCCGAAAGGCTCCCTTTGACCTCAGCCGGCTCCCATGACGGGCTGGACGCTGTTGATCCCAGGGGTAGAAGACACTGCCCAACTAAGGGAATGGGATGTGTGCCGTTTTCATGTAAAATACCGAATGTTATTTCCACAACAGCGATCTACAAACTTTTTCCATATCCCTAGTTTAGGTTTTTTTAATAGAGTTTTTTATTTTACAGGAACACAAATAGAGAAAAGAAACAAAAACATATAAACTTAAGCCCTAAGGTGCTATTTTAACTCTTTTGTGGGGGAAAATCTTGACAGCTTGGAATTTTCTGACCTACTCCTGCCATCTTCCCAGAATCTCTTAGCTTTTTTTTTTTTTTTATTAACCTTTTTGATATCCTTAGCTTTTCCGGCCAACTTCATTCAGAGGTTTAGCGCTCTGGACACGTTCTGTACCCACTAGTCCTTCTTCTCATCGTCATCCTGTTTCCTGCTCTGGCTCCCATCTTCTCTGCGTGTCTTCCCTGGGCACCCGCAGCAGTGGGTCCAGATAATTCCTGGTTTTCTTTATCGCTGGTATTCTTTCCCTTTGGGCCTTCAGAATTTCGTTCTGATGTAACCTGGGCACGCTGGGTACGTTCCAAAGGCACCTCAGGGGCACCTCCGTGTTTCCCAAATTGGGCGTACTTAGACTACGCCAAGGAACATGAATTACACTCGTAAGATGACTTAGAATTTTAGTCTCTGGGATCCTCCTTCACCTTTCTCTGAGTCCCTTTGGAAGCTTTCCCTAAATCTCATGGACGTGTCAGTCTGTGCCTCCTTTTCCTCTCTTCATCTGTCACAAACTCTAGAAGAAAATGGTCACTTACTGTCCAATGATCTCATTATTTTCACCCCAGGAATCAGTTTCTTCCTCTTCCAGAAAATAAGTGTAAGATTTCCTCTTGTTGGTTCCTCTACCTTTGGAAGTGTGAAAAGAGCATTAAGGCAACCTAGGCAATTATTAGATGCTGTTTTGGGCAGAGTGCTCCAGAAGATGTCTGTCTCCCAACTGCCTCCACGATCAAGGACAAAATCCTGCTTGGCATTCAAAGCCCTTCGTAACCCAGCCCCATCCTATCTTTCCAGTCTTCTTATAACTTACTTTCCAACACATACTCTTCCATCCACTGACTCCGACCTCTTCGCTGTTCCACAAACCAGACCCTCCATCTCTTGGCTCCCAGCATTCTCTCTGTCTATCCTTCATGCCTGGAATGCTCTCTCTCTTCATCTCTGCCTACTGGCTTTCCTGACTTCTAGTTCAACTAAAATCCCATCTTTTACAAGAAGCCTTTCCCAAAACCTCTTAATTCCGAAGTCCCAGGCCAATTAGCAAACTAGTTACCTAGTTTGAGAGAGGCAGGAAGCCCTCAGGGCCCTAAGGGGAGTTGCTGAGGACAGAAGCAATGGTATGTGCCTGAGCTCTAGTCAATAAGACGACATCTAAGGACTGTATAAAAAGAGAGAACAGAGCTTGGAAAGGGCAGAAGCTGCAGAAACCTAGAAACAGGACTAGAAGTGAGAAGCTGAGAAACTGAGGACTGAGAGGACAGGATTCAGGAGCCAAGGGCTAGCTTCCAGAGAGTGCAGAGCGGAGAGTGCTGAACACAAGAGGAAGTTTCAGAACTTGGAGTCAGCAGAGCAGAAGGAGAGATTGTGCTGAGCAAGGACTTAGGACTTGTGAGTGATCTTCTTATAGGAGGGCCCTAGCATTGAGGGGAAGCACAAGTATGGTCCGGCTTGCTGCTTTAATATTTTGTTGTAACCTCCTCATTACCATAGTGAAGCGGGCTTACTGGTTTTGGAATGCTGTTCCCACAATATCAAATTCAGGCATGCTCATGGTCCTCTTCGAAGTCATTAATTTTGCCTTAATGATACACTTCCCTCTCTTAAATATTTCCTATTTGTCCTAAATATAGTTTGTCTCTGTTTGCTGGGGTGGGGGAAGGGGGGGTTCCATTAGATTGTGAGCTCCTTGAGGGCAAAGGCTGTTTTTTGTATCTTTTTGTATCCCCAGCACTTAGCACAGTGCTTGGCTCATAAAAAGCAATAAATGTTTATTGACTGACTGACTAGATAGGTGAAGTCTCTTATCATTCCAGTATCATGTAACTGCACTACGTTTGTGAAATGTGTCCCAGACTCTCATCTATGTCTCCTTTCTTTCCTTGTGGGCTATAGATGACAAGAGGCTTCTTTTCCTCCCTCCATTTGTCTTCACCCAAAGGTTTTCCCAATACTTCCCACCTCTGTTTTCTGAATTTCCTCTGGCGATTTTGTTTTCTTAATGTGCAATGCTAACCAGACCCATCCCTTTTTACCTATTCTGTTTCCTTTGAGGGTAGAAATCCAACAAAAGTGAAAGGTATTAAGAAAGGATAGATTGCCTCATGACGTACTTAAATTGCCAGACTAAGCTGCTTCCTTTTGTATTGAGATAAATATCATGTACTGTAAGAGATTGTCAGATGATCCCTTAAGAATAGGAGAATTCCTGTGCAGTCTAGAGAAGGGCAAATATACTGATTTTTTAAAGGCCAGGCTAGTCAGAAGTAGTGTGGTCAGAAAGTCGGCATGATCTATGCCTATGGAAGCAGGGTAGTGGAATGCATTGTGGGGCTGGAGCCTGAGGAACGGGTTTGATTCTTAGGCTCCCTACTCACCCACCGTCTGTGTGACCTTGGCCAAGTCACTTCACTGCCAAGTCCCTCAAAAAATTCGATGACAAGTGATTTTCATGGCAAGTGATGATCTACATTGATAGAAGAGTTTCATTATGGGAAGTTCTACATATCAACAAAATAATCATCATAAAGCCTAGTGTGAGAAATGATTGGAGGACTTTTGTTTCCACAGCATAGTGGTAGCAGATTGTAAGTTGGAGGTAACTGGTTCTAATCAGAGCTGTGATCTAGCCAAAACCAGACTTCTGATCAGGTAAAAGGTTAGGGGCTTGTGCGCATGCCTGATGAACTGTTTGAAGGAGGCATATTGTAGGCAGGTTGCCTCTGGCCAATGAAGAGCCAGGCAGGAGATTCGAATAGGGAGTCAATAAAAGGACTGGCATTTGTCTGAGTCCTTGCACTCTCCTGTACTCTGTTCAGGGGATGCACCCTTTTATTCAGAATGAATAAGTGTACAATGTAATTAAAACCTTTCTGGCTTTCCAACAAGTATTCTTTATTCCTAGACTAAGTCTATTTCTAACACTAGTATTTATATAGCGCTTCAAGGTTTGAAAGCATTTTATATATATTATCTCACAATCTTCCCAACAACCCTGGTGGGTAGATAGATCCTATTATTATCCCCCTTTTACAGATGAGGAAACTGAGACAGATGAAGGTTAAGTGACTTGCTCAGGGTCACACAGCTAGGAAGTGTCTGAAACAAGATTTGAACTCAGATCTTCCTGACTACTCTAACTCCAGCACGTTTACCCAGTGTGCCCCCTCACTGGTGGCAAACCCCATTCCCAAAACTTCAAAATCTTAGGCTGGTAGAAAAGGAGAATGATACCTATTTATATCCAGAATTTAGCCATTTGGTCCTTGAGAGAAGGGTTCAGGAAGGAACTGAGTATTGACTCTTTGGGAATATTAATCCAAAGTCGTATTTTAACATTTTTTCTTCTTCAAGATTCTGCTCAATATTGCCTCAAGTCATCTTAGGGTAGAGAGACCTAAGGGGGAAAGGGGACCGTGTCGGTCTGAACATTTTTCTCTAAGCAAGAATAGGATTGGCTTTAGAATAATGTTAAATAAAGTTGTTTCTGGCAGACTTGTGCTTAAAAGGCAGAGTGTAATAGTACTATTTCTTCTTGGCATTTATTAGTATATACTTAAGGAACACTAGGTGGCAGTGTGTAACAAGGGTCCAAAAGGTCTGGATGGACACTGAAAATGTGGATCAGTGGCTTTGCTTGCCACATTTCTTTTGAGTAAAGTCTCTGAGATCCAGCCTCACAGCTGACCTCCTCTCCACATGAGGCTGTGAATTTTATCACACTGAGTGTCAGAGACAATGGAGGTGCCCTAGACAGAAATAGGGAAGCTGGGAAGAGGGAAGAGTTGGGAGAAAGATAATGAGTTGAGTTTTGGCTGTGTTGAATTTACAGTCTGCAAGACAGCCAGCTGAAGAAATCCAAACAGGCATTTGGACTAACTGGTAAGAAGAAACGATAAGTAGATTTGAGAATCATGAGCTTGTGAGCTGATGAGCTCGCAGGGCAAGATAGTGTAGAGGGAAAAGAAAAGAGGGCCCAGGGCAGCGCCTTAGAGGACTTCCATGATTAGCAGGAGGAACGTGTAATAAAGGAGACCAAGAAGGAGCGGTCAGAGAGGGAGGAGGAGAAGGGGGAGGGGTCCTGAAAGTCTAAAGAGAATCCAGAAAGAAAAATGACCCATGGTGTTCAAGACTGCACAGAGCTCAAGGAAATTGAGGGATCACAAAAAGCCACTGGATTTGGTAATGAAGAGATCACTGGGAACTTTAGAAGGAGTAATTGTGGTTCAATGATGTGCTCAGAAGCCAGACTGGAAAGGGAGCGGAGCTCTGGCTCAACTGCCCCACGAAGCCCAGTGTAGGTGGGGCCAGGAGGGATGAATGTATCAGTGAAAGATCTGGGGAGCAAGAAGCCAAAAGACTAGAATCTGGACATATGGATCTCTCCAAAGAGGGGCTCTGCAGTGGGGGATAGGGCATCTACGGGAGCCAACCTCTGATTGGAAGGCTGGGGAGGCTGTTGGGGGTGGGGGAGCAATGCACAGCATCAGCATGGGGCCTTGCATGAGGGGCTTGGAGGGGGTGGGCTCACCATGCACAGAGCTGACCTTGTGGGTGGTGCCCAGGAAGACACAGGGATGGAGCATCCTGAGGGTCACTACCCAGGCACAGTGGCTGCAGAGTACAGGCAGGAGGTGAGCGAGCCAGTGAACTGAGCTGAGAGAAGGGAGAAAATGCCTGAGCTTGGTGCTCCCTCATCACCCCCATGATCCTGGGTTTGTTCCTGCTGTCTCCCTGGGAAGAGTGAAGCCCCTGGAGGGCAGGCTTGGTTTCTCTTTTGTCTTGTCTGCCCAGTGCCTGGCACAGCAGGCACTTAATAAGTGCTTGCGGTGATTAATTTCTCCTTTGGGCAGAGAATAGGTTTGCCCCAAAATGAGTCAGGGGCATGAGGTGTAGGGGTGATCCCAGGATGAGGAGAGTATTCTAGGGAGGAGGGCAGTGCCCAGTGGTTATCCCAGGCTCAAGGCTGGGCAAGGAGGGTGGAAAGTAAAGGGAGTACAGGAGGGATGGAGGGACTGGAGGCTGTGGGGAGGCAGAAGTATCCTACCTCAGTGTCTGACCAAGCAAAATGTGATTGCCCAGAGAAGTTCATCAGTATTGTACACCAGTTTCAAAATGACATGCTTGCCTGGGTTCTAGATTATGGATGATGCTCTTGCTCTTTCCCAGCTACCACTGGAGCAAAGCAGGGCTGTGAGCTTGCTCCCATGCTTTTTAGCATGATATTTTCAGCAATGTTGTCAGATGCCTTCAAGGAGAACGAAGATGGCATCAAAGTCAGCTACCACACCGATGGTAAATTATTTAACTTGAAAAGGCTACAAAACTAAAGTGGAGGGAGAGTTAGTGTTCAACTTTTTTCTTCACAGATGATCATGCCCTCAGTGCAGCCTCTGAGGCTGAGATGTGAAAGAGTATGAATTGATTCTCTACCACTTGTGCAATTCTGGCTTAACAATTAACGTCAAGAAAACATAGGTGCTCCACCAGCCAGAACACACATTGGTTTGATTGGCCCTCCCCATTTCATTTGCATGAGTATCATTTTTTAAACAAACAATTCTGCTAAGAATGTTTTAGTATAGTAGGTATAGCTACCAGATTGTTTTCTAGGTGAGTCATTTTCAGAGCTCGTTATTTTGCTTCCGCCATTGTGTCCACCAGAAGATCACTGATTTTCCATTGAGCATAGCTACTAGTAACATCTATGAGGGCTTTCAGGACTCAGGAATGCTATTTGTTGTCCTGGACTACAGATACTTTGCTACTATCTCCTTAGCTGTCTTTCACTTCAATTCCCTCTTCAAGGTGTTTGTTGTAACTAGTGAAAATTGAGGCTCCTTCTCCTCAACGGAAGCAACAGAATTTACAATTTTAGAAGCCCTTGCCACTCCCTCAACACAGAGGACAGTGGCTGCTGATCATTTCTTCCTTTCAGATTCCCTTGATCAGGAGAGCAGATTTTGTAACCAGTGACTCAACCCTAACGTGGAATATTTATCTGGTAGCACCTGCCAAGGAAAATCTACCAAAGGATAGTCTCTCTGGTATCCCAAGATGGAAGAACCTGGGGAGTTTGAAATTAAATTAGAGAGACAGGAGGGCAACCAGGAAATGGGAGTCCCAAGAAATAGCCACCAGTCACAAAATGACTTTTACTAAAGTGAGTATCCATGAATATAATACAGTTATGAGACCTTCTGGTCTGGGACCAATCTTTTTTTCCACAATGGAAAGCTGCTATGGGAAGAAGACCTCACAAGTATGATACATTTGGAAAGAGAATCAGACATTTTTCAGACAGAGTTAATGGTAATGCAGTCTCCTCTGGGAAGAAATTTTATAAATACAACACATGCACAAAACCATTCTGTTACCATTTAGATCTTATTAATTGCCATAGAATACCTGCTGGAGCAAAGCAGGGCAAACGTAACAGGTATGGAACAGTCTTTGGTTTAAAAAAATTTAATCTTTGTGAACATCAGAGAATTCAAACAAGAATGAAATTCTGTAAATGTAAAGCCCATGGAAAAGCCTTCATTGGGTTGCAAAAACTTACTGAACATCAGAGACCTTATACAGGAATCAAACCCTTTATATGTACTGAATGTAGTAAAGCCTTTTGTAAAAGAGGTCACTTGACAGATCAGCAGGGAATTCATTCTGGAGTGAAATCCTTTGAATGTGATCGGTGTGGGAAAGCCTTTAGCCAGAAGGGCACCCTTATTAAACTTCAGAGTTCTGATATTGAGTGAAGGAAGGAAAACGCATATATTTTCAGTATTTCTAATTTGGTATTTAATTGGGGATTTTCAATTTGTTCTTTTTCTAGCTCTTTCAGTTGCATGCCCAATTCATTGAGCTCCTTTTTTCTGTTTTATTCATGTAAGCATTTGGAGATATAAAACTTCCCCTAAGAACTGCTTTTGCTGTATCCCATTAAGTTTTGGTATGTTGTCTCACTATTGTCATTCTCTTGAATGAAGGTACTAATTGTTTCTATGATTTTTTCTTTGGCCCACTCATTCTTTAGAATTAAATTATTTAGTTTCCTATTAATTTTTAGTTTATTTTTCCCTGGCCTTTTATTACAAATAATTTTTATTGCACCATGACATGAAAAGGATTCTTTGACTACTTTTGCCTTTCCACACCAGACTGTGTGGTTTTTATGCCCTAGTACATGGTCAGTTTTTGAGTATGTCCCATGTACCACTGAGAAAAAAAGCATATTCCTTTTTATCGCCATTAAGTTTTCTTCCTAGGTCTATCATATCTGCCCTTTCTAAAATCCTGTTCACCTCCTTAACTTCTTTCTTGTTTATTTTGAGGTTAGATTTATCAAGCTCAGAGAGGGGGAGGTCCCCCACTATTATTGTTTTGCTGTCTGTTTCTTCCTGTAACTCCCTTAACTTCTCTAAGAATTTGCATGCTGTACCACTTGGTGCATATATGTGAAATAATGATATGTTTATGGTACCTTTTAGCAGGATATAGTATCCTTCCTTATCTCTTTTAATTAGATCTATCCTTGTTTTTGCTTTGTCTGAGATTAGGATTGCTACTCCTGCTTTTTTTACTTTAGCTGAAGCACAATATATTCTACTCCAGCCTTTTACCTTTACCCTGTGTGTATCCCTGTTTCAAATGTATTTCTTGTAAACAACATATTGTAGGATTATGGTTCTTAATCCATTCTGCTATCCATTTCCATTTTATGGGACAGTTCATCCCATTCACATTCACAGTTATGATTACTATCTGTATCTTTTTCTCCATACTATTTCCCCCCATTTATGCTTTTATTTCTCCCTTCTCCCTTCCACTCCTCAACAAAGTTTTGCATTTGACTGCTGCCTTCCTCGGTTTACCCTGCTTCTTAATTCCCCTCCCTTATCTTTTTCCCTTGCTACTTCTTCCCTCCCTTCTAACCACCCTTCTCCCTTTTCTTTCCCCTTTCCCCTCCTACTGTCTGTAGGACAAGTTTGATTTCTATACTTATCAGAGTATGTTATTCCCTTCTTGAACCAAATCTGATGAGAGTAGAGCTCAGATACTGCTCTTCTCCCTCCCTTCTTTCTCTCTACTATGTTTTTGTGCCTTTTCGTGTGATGTAATTTACCCTTTTCTACTACCTCCTTACCTCTTCTCCCAGAACAATTCCTTTACATCTCTTAATTATGTTTTTATCATTATATCAGTTATTTTGCACTGACACCCCCAGTTTATGTGTATCCCTTTCAATTGTCATAACTGTACTATTCTCAAGATTGACATATATGTAAAACAATATAATCCTATATAATGATTTAAATAATTTGCCTTATTGATTAACAAAGGTTTTTTCCCTCTGTTTACCTTTTCATGTCTCCTTTGAGTTTTGTATTTGAAGATCAAATTTTCCATCGAGCTCTGGCCTTTTCATCAGGAAGATCTGGAATTCCCTTATTTCATTGAATGTCCATCTCCTTGCCTGAAAAATTAGGCTCAGTTTTTCTGGGTAGTTGATACCTGGTTGTAGTCCAAGCTCCTTTGCCTTTTGGAATATCATATTCCGATTTCTCCTGCCATTTAATGTAGAAGCTGAAAGATCCTGCGTGATCCTGACTGTAGTCCTGCGATATTTGAATTGTTTCTTTCTAGCTGCTTGCAGTATTTTCTCCTTGACCTGGTAGTTCTGGAATTTGGCTATAATATTTCTTGGAGTTTTCAATTTGGGATCTCTTTCAGGGGGTGATCAGTGGATTTTTTCCATGACTATTTTACCCTCTGATTCTAGGACCTCGGGGCAGTTATGCTTGATGATTTCTTGGAAGATATTGTCTAGGCTCTTGTTTTCATAGTGGCTTTCCAGTAGGCCAATAATTCTTAGATTGTCTCTCCTGGATCTATTTTCCAGGTCAGTTGTTTTTCCAATCAGATATTTCGCATTTTCCTCTATTTTTTTCAGTCTTTAGATTTTGTTTGACTGATTCTTTATGTCCCATAGAGTCATTAGCTTCTACTTGCCCGATTCTAATTTTTAATGTATTATTTTCTTCCTTTAGCTTCTCTATCTCCTTTTCCATTTGGTTGATTTTACTTTTCAATGAGACATTTTCTCCATTTATATTCTCATTCTCCTTATTTCACTGATTTTACTTTTTAAAGATTTGTTTTCATCAGTGATTTTTTTTCCATTTTTTTTCATTTACCTCTCTGATTTGGTTTTTAAAGTCCCCCTTAAGTTCTTGCAGGAATGCTTTTTGGTCTGGAGACCAGCTCACTTTCCCTTTTGAGGTTTCAGATGTGGGTGTAGTGTCCACACTGAATGTCCTATTCTGAATTTGTATTTTGATTTTCTCTGTCTCCATAATGAGAATCAAAGGTCTTTGAAAGTGTTTTAGTGTGCTTTTTCATGGTTTTTTTTTTAATAATTCCTGGCTTCTAAAGTGGATCTCTGCTTCTGGGGCTCAGGGGGCTGTGTCCTAAGTTTCTTGTGTTGGGATCTGTCTGCCTGCACACTGGCTTTGTGTTCTATGGCCTCTGCTTTCATGAGGTGTGGGGGAGGGGTGGTCTGGCTGCTGGAAGTCTCCTTTTCCCCAGGACTGCTCTACAGGACAGGTGGTCTCAGCCGTTGTCTGTGCTGGTGTCTGCCACTCCCCGTGGCTGTGCAAAGGCACATCTGGGGTCCTGGTGTTGACGTCTTTTAGCCCCACCCCCTGGGGTTCAGTTACTCTCATTGTTCTGCTGAGGTGAGGCCTGCTGGGACACCTGTCTTCCTGCACTAGTCTCCTTCTGCCACCACTAGAAGGGCCCTCTCCCCCATTTCTCTTGCTAAAAGGCTACTGAAGCCCCACTTCTGGCTCCTCTGTTTCTCCCATGGGAGTATTCTCTGGGTTTATTCAAGGGAGGGAGGGACAGCCAATTTACCTGGCCATTATGGCTCCCGGAAATTCAAGAAGACGAGCTTCAGACCTTTAGACTGTGAGTTGGAGGCCTCTGGGGTAGTTGCTCCCACCGCCACAGGCTCTGTGCTGGTGTTTCTGGTAGCTCTGACAGACTCCTGTCCTGGCCTGAGAGCTCAATCATCTTTTTTAAAACTTATACTATGTTATGGAAATGCTTGTTTTATTCCATAAATTAAAAATGAAATAAAAGAATTTTTTTAAAGTGTAATACACTTGGAAAGATTTTTGGTCAGTTTTCAGGCCAAATTCACTGTCATATAATCTACTCGCGGAAGAAGTTTTATAAGTGTAACAGGCTGAAAAATCCCTTCAGTGATCATCACTCGGACTTCACTATGTGTTACAGACTATGTGTTGACAAAAAACCAGATGAATATGATGATTGGGGAAGAAACTTTGGTAGATCACATCCTACTGAACATCAGAGAATGTAAACTGCCCTGAACCTCTATACATGTAATGCACACACAAGAGCTTTCATAGGGTGGCAAAGTTTTATTGAGCATCAGAAAATCCATACTGGAGAGAAACCCTTTGAATGTAAGGAATGTGGGAAAGCCTTCAGTCAGCAGGAACATCTGATGAGCCATCAGAGAACTCAAACTAGAGGGAGAATCTTTGAATGTAGTGAATGTAGAAAAGCATTCAGTAACAAGGATACCTTATCATTCATCAAAGAACTCATGCTGGCATAAGACTCTTTGAATGTAATGAACATGGGAAAGTCTTCAGCCAAAAGGGAATCCTTAGGAGGCATCAGAGAATTCATTCTGGAGTGAAATCCTTTGGATATAATGAATGTGGAAATGCTTTTGTTGAGAGAGGAAAATGCATAGTGGAGTGAAGCCCTACGAATGTAATGAATGTGGCAAAGTCTTCAGTCAGAGATTTTCCCCGATTAGCCATCAGAGAATTCAATCCCAGAAAGCACACAATGGAGTGAAATCCTTTGGATATAATGACTGTGGGAAAGACCTCATCCAAAGGGTTACCCTAATTCACCATGAAAGAAATGATACTGGTATGAAATCCTTTGGATGTAATGAATGTGAGAAAATTTTCTGGCAGAAGGGAAACTTTATTAGGTATAAAATAACTCATACTAGAGTGAAACCTTTTGAATGTAATCAATGTGAGAAAACCTTTCGGCAGAAGAGTCACCTTGAGAGCCACCAGGCAGCTCAGACTGGGGGGAAGCCCTTTCTTTGTAGCGGATGTAAGAAAGCCTTCAGCTAGAAGGATACTTTGGTTAGACATCAGAAAGCTCACACTGGAGTGAAATCCTATGAATGTAAGAAAGCCTTTAGTTACAAGGGATACCTCATTAAACATCAGAGAACCCATGCCAGGGTAAAGTCCTTTCACTGTAATGAATGTGGACAAGTCTTCAGCTGGAGGGAAATCCTGATCAGACATCAGAAAACACACACTAGAGTGAAACCTTTTAGATGTTAGGAATGTAAGAAAGGGTTCAGAGGAAGGGGAACTCTTATGAAACATCAGAGAAATCACACTGGAGTGAAACTCCGAATGTGATGAATGTGGGAATATCTTCCAGTGAAGGGGAATCCTTTTTAGACAGAGAACTTACACTGGAATGAAACCTTTTGAATGAAAGGAACATGAATAAGCTTTCAGCAGGAGTAGGACTCTGATTAAACATTAAATAACTTTTTATAAGTGAAACCCTTTCCATGTAATTAGTGTGGGAAAGCTTTCAGTGAGAGAAGACCCATTAAAAGATATAAAAGAATCATACTGGAGTGAAATTCTTTGAATGAAATTAATTTGGCCAGATAGAAAAACTTACTGAATTTAAGAGGATTCATAATGCAGAGAAAATTTTTGTAAGAAATGTATGGGCTCAAAAAAAAAACTTTTAGGGGCAGCTAGGTGGCACAGTGAGTAGAGCACCGGTCCTGGAGTCAGGAGGACCTGAATTCAAATCCAGCCTCAGACACTTGACACACTTACTAGCTGTGTGACCTTGGGCAAGTCACTTAACCCCAATTGCCCTGCCTTCTCCCCTCAAAAAAATGTATGGAAATAATGATTTAAATACACAAATAACAATAAAGATGCATTTGTAATTGCTGAAATTGAAATTTAGTTCATTGAATAAGCAGCATATGTTAACTTTAATTTTTTTTATTCTAAAATTTAAAAATACTAAAATGGGTCCTTCCACTATCCCCTCACCTGGAATAATTTTACAGACCTGGACCAGTAGAGACCATAGTCCTATCTGGGGTAGTTTATCCATTCAGCCTTGGAACTCTGCCCTGGGCTTAAGCTGTTTGGTAGGTGAGTGCAGATGCACCTAATTCACCCTACCTGGACTCAAACCAAGCTTGATACCCATTCAGCACCCACCAGGTAAAGCCTTCCATAGGGCTGATCTGAGGATACTGCCATTTGCCCAGTTGCCAGGAACCTCTCCATCTTCCACCTCTTACTATAGTAATCAAATCAAGCCTATAATCTTTTTGTTTTCTGTTGTAACTATTTATCTAGCCCTAACCTTTCTCCTGATCTTCAGCCTCATATGTCCTGCTTAACTGCTTGCTACAGACTCATAACTGCTTATTGGACATCTCAAACTGGAGGCCCCTTAGACATGTTAAACTCAACATAGTTGGCCTCCCTGCCCCAAGTCTTTCTCCACTCCAGTTTATTCTGCACTCAACTGTCAAATTGATTTTTGTAAAGCACAGGTTTGAACATGTTGTCACTCTTTATTCAAGAAACTCCTATAACCTGCAGGGTCAAACATAAAATCCTCTTTCCTATCCTTTTTATATCTTATTCCCCCTCCATCCAGTGACACTGTCCTCCTTGCTATTACATCTGGCACAAGAAACCCCGTCTCCTGACTCCATTTTCACCAGCTGTCCTCTATGCCTGCAAATCTCTATCTGCTTATCTCTTCCTCTTGACTTCCATAGCATCCTTCAAATTTCAGCCAAGGCCCCACCTTTTGCAAGAAACCTTTCCCAATACTGTTGTGGTTTAAGGGACCCCTCAAGGACTGAAGTATTGGACAGGGTTGTCTGGAATGAATTCATGGACTAAAGCATTCTTTATGTCAAGGTGGCAAAGGTTTATTGTAACGCCGATATGGGGGGCAGAGCTCCTTAGGGAACTTGCCACTTAACAGGAATGATGCTAAAGCTTAAATAGGAAAAGTAGTGGATTATCTGGCAGATATGCTAATTAGATGATAACTTACAACCTTGGTCACAGGCATCATTCACTACTGGAAACCAGGGGAAAGGGTTTCTCAGGGATGTATTTTTGGTCTGTTACATCTATAGCAAGATAGCTTTGAGAGTTGATGACTATATCTTGATCTATGGATTATATATGATAGCTTTGGGAATTAATACATGATAATTCTGTGGTTACAATATAGTCCTATTTTTATAAGAGAGCTTCTTCAGAGGTCAGCTTATTCTTGTGATGAGGAAAGATAGTTTGTCTTACTGAGCCCACTCATGACTAATTGGGGGGAAAGGTAATTTGTCTTACTGGGGCCCACTCATTAGTTATTACTAGGCTTAGTGCCCTTGGGCTGGAGAGAAAACTGTCAGGGATAGTGTTTTGAAGCTAGGGAGAAATGTGATTTTGGAATTGAGGTCCAAGCACCCCATCAATGCCTTTTAATGCCAGGGCTTTTCCATTGATATTGTCTCCAATTTATCCTGTGTCCTTGTTTGTATATCCTGTGTGTTGTCTCCTCCATTAGAATATGAGATACTTGAAGGCAGGGACAAGTATTTTTTTTCCTTTTTGTCTCACCAGTGCTTAGCACTATGCCTGGCTCTTCATAAACACTCGTGCACTTATGTAATAGAAGCCTTTATAAATGCTTCCTTACTTGACCAGGAAACTGATCCTGAAGTCCTACCTACTCCCAGAAGATTGGGAGAGTGCTGGCCAGCGATGAGCACTGTCCTCCTGGACTGGGGCTCTGACAACTAACTCAGTGGGAACCAGAATATGGGACACGCACTGCAGGAACTGCTGGGGGGTACAGATTAGAGGTGGGGAGAGGACCCCTACACAGGGCTGTTGGGTGATGAGCAGGAGGGAGTCAGTAGGGGAGCACTTTCGGGACCTGAGGATGAAGTTGTCTGGGTTTGGTGTTACCTAGAGCAACCAGCTGCTCACTTCCCCATCTCCTGGCTTATCGTGGGTTATTTACTCCAGAGCAGCTAGCCCTTTTTGTTCAGTTCTACCATTTCCAGGGCAAAGGTCTGTGGAGGTACATTAAAAAGCCTTTTTATTAGTTCAGCTAAAAGTACTAAATAATACTTTGTCCAGCTTCAAACCTTTCCAGACGTATCCCTTTAGGAAAGTGGGATAGGACAGACTAAGGTCCCAGGAAATGGATGGAAGGCAATCCTCGGCCTCATCTTAATTGCTTCTCCATCCTTCTGAAATGACTGGCATCCATGACTGGCCTTCTTCATTTTCAAGGACCAAGATATTGATTACAGGAAAAGAATCCTGTAATCCTGGAGAGGAGTGGTCAAAGAAGGAGCTGGGCAGTACAAGCAGTTGGGTAGATAAAGTGGCTGTTGTCCTGGAATGTTGACCCCAAACAGTACTTTTAACATAGTATGACATTTTTTTTTCATTCATGATCCTTATGTCACCCCAAATCATCACGAGGGAAGGACACGTCTGAAGGCAATGCAGGGAGGAGAGGGAGGCCTAGGGAAATTTTGACAGCTCTCTCTCAACTAGAAATGGTTTGGAGTGTAGATTAATATTAAAATGTTTCTTGCAAACTTGTACCTAAAACAGAGTGGAGAATTAATCCTTTCCTTGAACAGGCCATTCAACTTGGTAGAGAAAACAGAAATAAAGTAACAGTCAAATATGCCTGTGCTCTCTCTGTTACCAGTTATTCTGGTCCCAGTCACTAAGGCTAGGGTTGGGCACTGAGCAGAGTGCCTCATCTGTCTTTGAGCCTCCTCCTTTCCCCAATACCGCTTTCTAAGAAATGCTTTTTGTTGTCCAGAGCTTGCCTTGCTGGCCCCAGCTCGTTCTGAGAGTTACTGCTTTATGGGGCTGTGCACGTACAGAGCACTGTGAAAAGGCGGGGCTGGCTGATGGATTCCTTTGGCGTCTACACCAGTTTCTTCCCACCACTGTTGGTTTTCTTCCTCATTGACTCCCACTGTATTTTCAGAACGTCATTCTGATGCCTTCCCATTCCTCACTGGCTGACTTCCTCACTACCTGGACATCCTCAGAAGTCTGATGTCTTTCCCCCAAATCTAGAGCACATGACAGACTAGGTCCAGATTTCCTCTCCTCTCTCAAAAACTCAAGGAGAGGGAGGTCCAGTCCCTGCAGGGGTCTCATCATTTCTACTCCCAACAGTCAGTTTCTCTCTTAGTGAGAATCTGAAACAGTACAGAATTTCCAACTGTTGGTTCTGCCTTTCAAAGAACAATCATTAGAGAAATCAGTAAGGTTTTGGCTGCTCTGCTCTAGCTGTGTTCCGGCAGAAGTCTATATGACCAAAGCTCCCGAAAACTACTATTCAAAAAGTTTTATTAAGCATTTACTATGTACCAGGCACTGAAATAATCCCTGCAGATGTAAAGGTGTGAGTCCCTGGCTGAAAAAATGACATTCTAATGGGGAAGACCATCTCTATGCCCATTCTCAAATTTACACATCCAGCCCTAACCTCCGTCTGCTCCCCTCCAGACTCCCCTCCCCAGTTACCTACTGGACAACGAAGACTGGATGTCCCATCGACATCCATCACATACTTTCTACACCCAAAATCGAATTCATTCTCCCTCCTTCAAAAACCCTCCCCTAGCCTAACTGCCCTATTTCTGTTGGAAGGTACCACAGTCCCCCAGGATTACAACCGAGGTGTCACCCTCAACTCCTCACTCTCTCACACACACTCCAAACTTTTTCCAAACTTTTCCAAAGTCTGTTAATTTTGCCACCGCAACATCTCCCCCCCAACACTTTCTTTTCTTCTAGCACCACCACTAGCTAGTGAAAGCTCTCACTGCCCCAAGCTTGGACCTCTGCAGTAGCTGCTAGTTGGTTTCCTTATCACAGTTCTCTCCCCACTCTATTCCAAACGCAGGAAGCTATAAAAGTCATCTTCTTCCAGTACAGGCTGGAGCATGTCATCTCTGCCCCCTCCTCAAGAAGCCTCCAATGGCTCCCTATCATCTCCAAGACTAGACAGAAAATCCTCTGCTGTTCAAAGCCCCTCCCCACCTTTTTAGTGTTCTTACACCTGACCCAGTGTAATAGCAATTTAGATTTGAAGATCTTTCCCATCCATTAATAGGCCATAAGACCTGCTTTCATCACAAGAAGCTTAAGTCACATGTGGTAGGAGGAGCTTGCTAAAAGGAAAAGAAAACTGTGTCACAGGAAATGCAGACAGAGCAGCTAGGGCAGTTAGAGCTGAGGGGAAGAGCAGACATGTGGACAGTCTCGTATATTTTGCAACACAGAACCACATGGGCATTTTGACAATCATCTATATTGTGATTATTGCCTTGCTGATACATTTGGTGATGAATAGGATGGGATCACAAGGTTTAAGATCTCTACTTGAAGGTAGAAGGGCTTTAGAGGAAGAAATGGTTATCCCAGGATGGGATGATGTAACTTATTCCTCCCTAGGAAGGGAAAGGTCTAAAGGCACTGGTTTCTGTGAGGACTGGAAACAGAAGCTACAGAGTTTGAGAGAACCTAGAGATTTGGGAAGATTTTTGCAAGAAATTAGTTAAGCCAGGAAGAGAACTGCCAACAGCACTCTCTAGATGAGGCTGGATTTTACTTATAGTGTATTGAATTATATATGAAAGCCGGGACAGATTGTTAAGGGAAAGAAATCAGACTCAGCCTGAATGAGAATATTTCTATACCACAGCAAGATGGGGACTCTCAGGTGGCAGAAAAACAGATTATTGTTCAGGACTCTACTGATTTTGCTGTTAATTTGGCTAGGAGACAGAGGGAGCCAAGGAGGTCAAACATGCATTTCAGTTCAGCCCAGGTTGAGTCTAACTGCTCTGCCAGTCTGCTTGCCATGGTGACAGAAGGAGAGTGTCTAGAGAGGATGACACAATATCAGAATCTGAGGCACAGAATCAATGTCTCACACAGAGAATGAGATATTGTTAGATCCTCAAACAGCAGTGCGCCCCATACAGCAGAGGCAAGAAGCCCAAGATAACAATACAGTGTTCAGAGAGATGTTGGAGAATTTTACACAGCAGAAAATCACAGATACCTTGAGTAGGTTCATCCAGAGAATGGGAAAATCATTAATATCTTGGATGGTGAGAATCAGTGATGAAGGGGCCACAGGAGTATCTGTAAATTCTGTGGATTTTATGAGATTCATAGGTATTAGTCAGAATCCTTTTGTACAGCAAGTTTTTAGGGATTATCATTTGCAAAGAGGTAACCAAACAACCAACTTGTTAGCTTTAGGTTGTAATAGAGAATATCCTGCTGATTCTATGTGGCCTACTGCAGATAGACCCTCTCATATAAGGACAATATGAGAAAGTTAGAGGAGGTAATGAAGACTGCTATCATGTTGTGGAATGCTGAATTTTATTATGATACTCCCTTGGGAGTCTCTCATAGGAATATGATAATTAAGACAGCTCCCTCTGCTTATAAACACCTAATTCTGATTCTGCCAATTGTGGAAGCAGGGAACCCTCTTTCAGAGGTACTGGATAAGATTTCACAGTTAAGTGACTTAGGAGACTGGAGAAAAGATAAAATTCCTCAAGAAAGAAGAGTGAATAGCCAATGGATTCAACATCAGAATAAAGTGACAAGAAAAGAAATATTTACTACTCTATTGAGAGCAGCGGTAGATTTTAGAAGAATAGATGGTATTCCAACTAACGAGCTATACAAAATGTACCGAGATAAGGGGCTTAATAACAAATGGAATAGAGAAGTAAGAACTTCCCCTACAAATCCTACAGATCTTGTACCCTCGTATCCAAGTAAGTCACACCTTCAGGGAGACTAGGAAATTGGCCAAGCCCCAGCTCAGATTAAAGAAACACACAGACAGGATTCAGGATTACATATTAATCTGACTATATATTGGAAAAATGGATCAAATACTGTAATAGTCGCTTATCCAGCAGAAAATGATTATGAAACTGTATCCTTGACTCATGTATTCTACCATGAATGAGGCTATGATAGTCTCTTTGTTTCTTTTTGGATTTTTGTCTATTAAATTTGTTAGATTTGTTTCCTGCAGGCGTAGTACCATCCATCTGCAGGTGCCTGATTGCTTAAGCCAGATGTCACCTCTGGACCTGTCCACAACTATGATGTGTCATCCCTGGACCTGGTATTGACCAGGCTTCTGATTCCAGCTAAAGAACTGACCTCTAGAATGGGACTCTTGACCTCTTGGGGAAGGGACAGCTCTATGTCTAATTTCAGCAGGAAGAAGCTATGATGAGACCTTTGCCCTTTATCCCAAGATTTTGAGCCCCATTCAAGGGGAAAATGGTGACATTGTTTTATATGCTTACCTTGTGTCATCCCAATATTGTTGTGAAAAGTTCTGTTGACACCAGTTATCCCAAAACTCCCATTGCACTATGTAATGAATAAGAAAGATATTGGGTCCAAATGTAATAGCAATTTAGATTTGAAGATCTTTCCTACCCATTAATAGGCCATGTGACCTGTTTACATCACAGGAAGTTTAAGTCACATGTGGCGGGTGTAGCTTGCTGAGAGGAAAAGGAAATTGTGTCACAGGAAATGCTGAGAGAGCAGTTATGACAGAGCTAAGGGAAAGAGAGCAGAGGTGTGACAGCTGTGCTGTAAGTTTGCTTGTTGGTGGCAAGGCCCCAGCAGGAGGTGGAAGGTTGTGGCATGGAGTGGTTCTCTGCTGTGATGTTATGGACTTATTGGTTTCAGGATCTGGTTATTTTGTGTCTGAATAAATGGTTTACTTCTTCTACCTTCTATGTGGAGAGTCTCATATATTTTGCGATACAGAACCATATAGGCATTTTGACAATTATCATCTATATTGTGATTACTGCCTTGCTGATACGCCCAGCCCCAAGTACTCTGTTCCAGTGATACAGGCCTCCTAACTGCTCCTCACCCAAGACCCTCCATCTCCTGATTCTGGGCATTTTCAATGGCTGTGCCCCATTCCTTCTCACCTCCCGCTTCCTTCCCAGCTTCCTTCAAGTCTCAATGAAAATCTCCCTTTCTACCAGAAATCTTTCCTGGTCCCCTTTAATGCCTTCCCTCTCCAGGCTATGTCTGATTTCTCCCACATATACCTTGTTTATACATAACTGTTTGCATGTCTCCCTCATTACATTGCCTTTTTGTATCCCCAGTGCTTAGCACGACACATAGAAGCTTAATACATGTTTGCCTGACTACCGATTGGCATAAATAGGTACATTAAAGATACATATAAAGAGGGGGAAGCTAGGTGGCACTGTACCAGACAAAGCACCAGCCCTGGAGTCAGGAGGACCTGAATTCAAATGTGACCTCAGACACTTCCTAGCTGTGTGATGCTGGGCAAGTCACTTAATCCCAATTGCCTCCAAATTTAAAAAAAAGAGATACATAAAAAGTAGGTGTAAGGTAAACTTGGAGGGGAAGGCACTAGTAGCTGGGCATGGGCTACCTGCAGAAGGGAACACCTGAGCTGAGTCTTGAGGAAAGCTTGGAATTCTAAGCAACAGATTCCTCGGGAGCATGCTTGGATGTGTTCTGAATTACTTATCTAGTTCCTCTTTGTATACAAGTAGTCTATAGTGTACTCCACAGACAAAATGGCTTCTTTTCTTCCCTTAATCAAGCATCACCCAAGTCTATCTTAATAAGTAACGTGACCTCATCCTCTCTTTACCCACCCCATTTCTCTTGACTGAGAGATCCCCATCCACAGTGTGATAGCCCACCACATCTCAGGAATACTTCTGAGGTCAAATTTGCCTCCTTGAGTTAGGAGCACTAATCCGTCTTGTTTGCTTTTGTAAAGTAGAGTGAACAAAAGGAAACAAAGTGAGAATGATGTCCCCCAGACTATGAGTAACAGCAATCAAATCATCACTGAAAAAATACACAGAAAAGTTGCAAAAGTCACAGAGAAACAAACAGGACCATTTTGTTACCATTATATAAAAATTACTGTAAATATTTTTATTCATCAAAATGTAAATAATGGAAATCATTTTAAGAATAGTTATTCTTTATTGTTGTCTGTATTTTTAGATGGTTAACTCTATACATTATTTGCAAAAGTTTTCTCTCAATTATAAACTCTCCTATATTCAGTAAGTTTTCTTTTCTAAGCAATAGCTTCTCCAGTCACAATATTCAAAGGGCTTCACTGGAACATGAGTTCTCTGGTGTCTAATGAGGTGTCCCTTCTGACTGAAGACTTCCCCACATGTATGACACTGAAAACGCTTCACCCCAGTGTGAGTTCTCTGATGTCTAATAAGGTTTCCCTTCTGACTGAAGGCTTTCCCACACTCAGTACATTCAAAGGGTTTCACTCCAGTATGGGTTCTCTGATGGCTAATCAGAAGTCCCTTCTGACTAAAGGCTTTCCCACATTCACTACATTCAAATGGTTGCATTCCAGTATGAATTCGCTGATGACTAATAAGATGTCCTTTCCAACCAAAGGCTTTCCCACATTCGTTACATTCAAAGGGTTTCATTCCAATATGAGTCATCTGATGGCTAACAAGGGTTCCTCTCCGACTGAAGGCTTTCCCACATTCATTACACTCAAAGGGTTTCACTCCAGAATGAATTCTCTGATGACTAATAAGGGTGCCCTTCTCACTGAAGGCTTTCCCACATTCATTACATTCAAAGGGTTTCACTCCTGTATGAATTCTCTGGTGTCTAATAAGGGTGCCCCTTTCACTGAAGGCTTTTCCACATTCCTGACATTCAAATGGTTTCACACCAGTATGAGTCCTTTGATGGCTCATCAGGTTTCCCTTCTGACAGAAGGCTTTCCCACATTCATTACACTCAAAGGGTTTCACTCCTGTATGAGTCCTCTGATGGTTAACAAGGAGCCCCTTCTGACTGAAGGCTTTCCCACATTCTTGACACTCAAAGGGCTTTACTCCAGTATGATTACTCTGATGGCTAAGTAGGGTTCCCCTCCGACTGAAAGTTTTCCCACATTCATTACATTCAAATGGTTTCTCTCCAGTATGAGTCCTCTGATGTTCCATAAAATTTCGCCACCAAGTGAAGGCTTTTCCACATGAATTACATTCATAGGGTTTGGCTCCAGTATGAATTCTCTGATGTTCATTAAGTGTTGACCTTTTAACAAAGGTTTTCCCACATTCCTTACAGTCATACACCTTCTCTCCATCATGTATTCTTCGACATTTACCGAAGTCTGAGTGGAAACCAGAAACTAGCTAAATGAGGTAAAGTTAATTAAATAATACTGTGCCACTAAAAAGAGAAAAATGAAGCATTCCATTAATTATAGGAAAATTTAAATGAAGTTATGCAGAGTGAAGAAAATAGATCAAAAAGAACACTATACATGCTAACTACAACTATGTAGCAAGATGCAACATCAACCACTACCAATGGCACCAATGAAAATTATATAGACAGAAAAGATAAGGAAGATAAAAACAGTGAAAAAGATATAGGCATTATGTCTGGAGTGGGGCTAGCAATCAGTAAATCATGGAAGTTCACAGACATGTATAATCATTTCTAATCTCTCTCTTTTTTAAGTTTTGTATGCTTAGTTTTCCCATTTTCTTTACCATATGCCACTGTATACATTTGAAAACCCATAGTTGTTGAAATAAAATTTGATCTAAAAGCAAAACACATATTGTTCAAAAGACTCTTTCCTTCTTTTTCTGTCCAGTTATTTGCCTTTCACCCTCTGCCCTCTCAACTGAACCCTCCCTCATGACAAAGAAAAACATTTAAACAAACAAACAAACAAAAAAACCTAACATAGTAATCTCTAGTCCCTCATCTCTGTAGGGAGGGGTGTGATTTGACATCTCTTATATAGTACAATGATTGCTCAATCCCAGCAAGCAGTGTTGGACAACTCTGACGTGGTACCATTTATAAGAGGGTCATACTGTGTGGCTGGCTCTGCTTTCTTCCCTTTACACCACTTCACATTAGAGCTTGCCACATTTCTCTGAATTTTTCATACTTGCCACTCCTTATAGACAAATAATTTTCCATTGCATCTGTATGTCACATGTTGTTACCTATTTGGCTTTCCGTACTTTGTGACCAGAAAGTGATGCTCTGAGAGAGAGGACTTTTTTCTGCTACTGACCCTGCTGGCACAGAAGCTCCACGGGGGGCTCTGGGTCAAAGGTATCAATGGTTTGGTGAGTTTCCTCGTATAATTCAAAACCAATTTCCAAGAGTTGGATCAGCCATCCACTCATCTGCCTTGCTCGCTCGCGATCGCCGTGAGACAGGCCATTTCCACGAGTGCTGTCATTGACCATTTCTTATTATTGGAGACGCGTAACATTTTTTGCTGAAAGCTGCTCTCGTAGCACTTGTATGCTGGGGGTGCCTTCTGCGCTCACACGTCTCTATGAGCTCTTAGCAAAGCAAGTGGCACAATCAGGAGCTTCATCTCCTTCCTAACTACAATGATTTTTTTTTTCTGAAACAGCTAAATGTATAAAATATAAATTTTGGCTCCACTCTAGCCATCACCCCTATTCCCCCCACATAGTGAACACTAATTTATACACAATCTATCTAGCCAATGGGAGAATATTTGTAAAAGCTCTTTTGGTATAGTGCTTGGCACACAGCAGGTGCTATATAAATGCTTATTCCCCTTCCTTTCTATCTGTCTATCTATCCTGTCTGTCTGTCTATCTATCCTGTCCATCTACCTATCTGTTCATCTATCTATCTATCCTATCTACCTGCCTGTCTGTCTATCTATCTGTCTGTCTGTCTATCTATCCTGTCTATCTTTTACAATCTCCTGTGTACCTTGATTGTTTGAGTTTTCCCCCTTAAAACAATTTAGCACTGGTTAAAAAACAGAAGAGAGGTCAAGGGGAAAGACTAGCTATGGCTGGATTAGAAACAACTGGATAAACCCAAGAACACAAACTACTTGGGGAAGAACTTGTCCAGTAAGAACTGCCAGGCAGAAATTTCATTGAAACCAACATTTATACTCTGTACCACAAAAAGGCCTATGAGGACATGCAAGAAAAAAAAACAAAAACAGAATATGAAAGATTTCACACACCATAACAAGAAAAATTAGGGAAGAAGCAGATTAGCAACCTCTCACAGCTACGGCTAGAGGAAGAAGTCTTAACCAAGTTAGGAACACAGACAATCACAAGAGATAAAACAAGATAGATAATTACTCTTATGGGGAATTGAAAAGTTTTTGCACCAATCAAAATCAATGTAATAGGATAAAAAGAAAAGAGGCCAAATGGGGAAAATTTTCTCACTCTAGTAAGGTCTGGTAACCAAGATGTTTGGGAGATTAAACATGTATGTGTTCATGTGTGTGTATTTTTGCATATGTGCATATATGTTTCTCTCACACCTACAGCAATTCCCCAATGGATAAGTAGTCAAAGAATATGAACAAACAGTCCTAAAATGTAGAAATGAAAACTTTAAAAAACACATCAAAGATTATTCCAAATTACTTGAGAGAAATTATTATTATTATGCAAATCAAAACAACTCTGAGGTTTCATCTCACACCCAGAACATTGGCAAAGATGGCAAAAGGTGGGGTGATACTCACTATTGGAGGGTTGTTATTAACATGATGTTGGTGAGTTAATTCAACCCTTCTGGAAAACAATTTAGAATTATACTAAGAAAGTAACCAAAATGTGGCTTCAGTTTCACTGAGATCTCCCCATTGCTAAGTATCCCCCCAAGAAGGTTAAAAACAAAATAGAGGCAAAGGTTCAACGTATATGAAAATATTCATAGGAACCATTTTTGCAGTTGCAAAGAGCCAGAAACAAAATAATTGCCAAGAATCAGAGAACGGCTCAACAAACTCTAACTGGCTCAAACACAGTGAGGTCCCCAGTTAGGGAGAATAATGAATCTCCTGACAGAGTCACACAGATCTGAATTTAAACTACTAGATGTTATAATTATGGAAAATATGATCAATGGTTCCAGCCCAATGGAAATATGCAGGATAAATTCGAATAATGTGACCACTTCGGGGGGTTCCCTATTCACACTGATCAGGACCTAGCTGTAATGGAACATTATGGTACTTGAAGAAAAATGTACATGAAGAAGATGCTGAGTGAAGTAAGCCTAACTAGGAAAACAACATCCACAATGCCTCCCCCATCCTCTCTGAAAAGGCTGGGGCGGGGGAGGGCGGGCTTAGGGCAGGAACACAGGCCAGATTTGATGGATGTAGGTTTACTTTTGAAAGGTGGTTTTTTTTTCTTTCTTTTTTGTTCTTTTTTCTAAGTGACAGCTTTCCCCACAGAGAAGCAGGGAGAAAGACATTAGAAGATAAAATTATGTAAAAACAAAACATAGCTATACAAATTTAGAAAAAAGAGAATTCTTCCCCTCACCTACCTGTTGACAACCTACATGACCTATTTCTTCAATGACTGAGAAACTCTCATCAGGTCATACCCTCCCCATCAGTGACACTATCATTACTGAAGCCCCATTCCCCATTCTCTCACTACCCCATCCCCTTCCTCCCATCCCTTTAACCCGACTCCCACAACCCTCCACTGTAAAGCTACCCCTTTTGCTGTGCTCTCTGGAATGCCTGTTCCATAGGCAACAAATATGCTTTCACAATTTTTTCTCCTCCCCAACTCCTGCCCTTCCACTAGGGGACTTCAACACACATACTGACTCTCTTCAAACACCCAAACTTCTCAATTCCCCAACCTACTCACTCCCCACAAGCTACTCTGCCACCCCACCTGAGCCACACACAAAGATGGTCACACCCTGGATCTTGCCTCACCCACAAACGTACCACTTCCACGTTCAAGAATTCTGAAATCCCCTTATCTAACCATAATCTATTGGGTTTTCACCTCTCCCTCAGCCTCCCCTTACATAACTCTCCTCTTCATCCTCACCACGACCTCCAAGCCCTTGACCCCTCGGTCTGCTCCCAGGCCATCTCTCCCTCACTGGTTCCTCTCTCCTCTTCTCCCCATCTGGACTCCTTGGTGAAACAAGTCAATTGTACACTATCCTCTTCTCTTGAATCCCTGGCCCCTTTATCACAGCCCTGATTATGCCCGGCCAAGCCTCAGCCTGGGATCACTCACTCCCATCATTTGTAGCTCTCACTCTTACACACACGCTGCTGAGCGAAGATGGAGAAAATCAAGCAGCCGTTCTGCCTGAGCCCACTGTAAAGTTATGTTGCACATCCTCAGCTGGGCCCTCGCCGCTGCTAAGCAACACTACCATACCTCCCTAATCCATTCTCTCTTCCGCTCCCCACAGCCAATCTTTCAAACCTTCTCAGGTCACTTCTTCAAACTTTTCAGGGCTCGCCATCTGCCCACTCTCTCATCTGAGAACTCTGTGTTATATTTTTACAGAAAAAATGGAGACCATTTGCTGTGAGCTCCCTCTTCTCCATCTCCTATCATTCAGGTGCCTTCTACTTCTGCTGTTTCTCACATCTACCTCTCCTGCCCAAATCTCTCTGCTGACCTCCAATCTCCTATCTCTAACTGCCTTTCCGATATCTCCAACTGGATGTCCAAGAGACATCTTAAACTCAGTATGTCCAAAGCAGAATTTAATATCTTTGCCCTAAACCCTCCCCTACCTCCTGCCTTCCCTACTACTTCGGAGGGCAACACCATCCAGCCAGTTCCCTCAGGCTCCCAACCTAGGTATCTTCCTGGACTCCTTACTCTCTCTAACCTTCCATGTCCACCATGGTGCCAAGGCTGGTCGATTTCATCTCTGCAGCCTCTCTCCAATAGGTTTCCTTCTCTCCTCTGACTCAACTACTATTCTGATCCTCACCTCACTCCAGGACCATTGCAACAGCTGCTGGTGGGTCTGCGTGCCTCCATTCTCTCCCCATTGCAGACCATCCTCCATTCTGACACCAAAGTGATTTTCCTAAAGTACAGGTCTGATGATGTCACACCCCTACTCAACAAAGGCCAGTGGCTCCCTATCACCGACGAGAGCAAACCCAAAGCGCTCTGCTTGGCATTCAAAGCCCTTCATCACCTGCCCCCCCCCCCTTTCTAGTCTTCTTCCACCCAACTCCCCTGCACGTCCTCTTCGATCCGCTGACATTGGCCTCTGGGCTCTTCCACCTCTTGGCCCTGGCATTTCCTCCGGCTGTCCCCCACCTCTGCCTCTTGGCTTCCCTGGTTTCCTTCCAGCCTCAGCCCAAACCCCGCCTCCTGCAGGAGACTTCTGCTGGTCCACCCAGCCATTTGAGCCCTGCCTTCCCAGGTGACCTTCCATCTGTTCCGTATACATCTTGCAATACCATCAACAACAGTAACAGTAATAGCTAACATTTATCTAGCGGCGCCAGGCACTGTGCTAAGCACTTTATAGTTAGGATCTCACTTGCCCCTCACAACACTTCTGGGGGGTAGCTGCTATTATTATCCGAATTTTACAGGTCAGGAAACTGAGGCAAACAGGTGAGCAGATGGCCCAGGCTCATACAACTAGTAAGTGTCTAAAGCTAATGTTGAGCTCAGTTCTTCCTGACTCCAGGCCTGGCACTCTGGCCACTCTGCACCAGCTGTCCCTGTACCCAATGGGTGGGTCCTCTTTTAAAATGTAAAGTCCTTGAGGGAAGGGGCTGTTTTTGCCTTTTTCAAAATATCCTCAGACCTTGGCACAGTGCCTGGCATGTAGAAAGTACTCAATAAATGCTGGCTGATTGATATAAAAAATAAAACTACAAGACTAAAGAAGGAAAAATTACTTTTAGAGGGCCATTTAAAAAGATATTCACAATCCATAAGGCACTGAAACAAATTTATAAAAGAAGCTGCTGCTCAATAATTGGGTGGTGAAATAACAAAATGAGATTATGGATTCCTCAATAAAAAAGACACAAATTTCCAACACCCACCTGAAACACTGTTAGAACTCTCCAACATGGGTAAAAATTCCAGAGGGAACAACTCTCAGGAGATAGTATCTTACACCCATTAGACTGGCAAGAAGTGTTTAACAAAAATCCCTTATTGGCAAGGCTGTGTAGAAGTAGGCACCTAATTCTCTCACGGTGCAGCAGGGAATGGAGGCCCACGGTACTAGAAAAGAAAATGGCCACCTCCTGCAAGAAGGCTCATACTCCTCAAACCATAGGGTCTCGAGATCCACTGACCAAAGTCCATGTTCCGGATGTTATAGAAAGGAAGAAGAAAAGACCTCAAGACCAAAGTATTCTTTCAAAATACTCTTATTCAAAAGATGCAGAAAATTGGGAGAACCCCTGTGTGAAGCGACTAAAGACAATGACCCGTATTATGTGAAATTCGGAATCTCAGAAATACAAACACATTGGAGACGATTCCCCCAGGGACGGATGAACACACCTTTCTCTCCACAAACCTTCCAGTCTGAATTTCATTCCTTATGGCTATTTTTGCCCATATGTCAGGTACAGTTTCAGACCTTAAAAATGCTTTAATTTGCATTTCCTGAACATCAGTGAGGTTGAACATTATTTCAAGACATTATTCACAATTTAAGTTTCTTGTTCTGGAAATTATCTATTCATTTCCTTCAACCATTTATCCACTGTTGCCTGGGAGTGAACAATGAAAAAGAGGGAGAGATCACTTACAAAGTAGCACAATGGAGAGAATGTTTTTTTGAGGGAAGGCAACGCAGTTGGGGTTAAGTGATGAATGGAATTTTTTACAAGTTTTTCCAAATATCACAGAGACAATATCACATTCTGTAAGAACGACAATAGGGCAGCTAGGTGGTGCAGTGAGTAGAGCACCGGCCCTGGAGTCAAGAGGACCTGAGTTCAAATCCAGCCTCAGACACTTGACACACTTACTAGCTGTGTGACATTGGGCAAGTCACTTAACCCCAATTGCCCTGCCTTCTCCCTTGCAAAAAAAAAAAAAAAAAGAATGGCAATAGGCTGAAGGGAGACAAATAGAGATCAGCAACAGTTTTGCTCAAAAGAAAGATGAAGATCATAAAGCAGCTGGTGCCCAAGGTCCCCCCCAAATGCCTCGGGCCAATCATTCAAATGAGGAATGACCACAATCCTCTCAGCCTGTCTGTCACTCACTCACCTGGGCAGGTACCTCTTGGGACTTTTCCCTTAGGCTCATATAGAGCTGCTCCTCTCTCCAACAGGGAGATCACATGGGGTTTGGACACTGGAAGACCAGCTCCTGGAGAGACAATGGGGAAAGGTTTGGCACAGAGAGCGCTCAGAACTCAGTCATAGTCTCTATATCTTCTGGCAAAAGAAGAGACACTAAGAAGGTGCAGATGATGGAACAAAGGACCTCCTGAGGACATTCTGTGTTCTACTATATTTTCTCCCAGTCCTGGGCAGGTCACACATCCGATCGGGGCTTGGAAAGAAAATTCAGCCATCTCATCCCTGGCCTGCTAAGAGGGGGGTACCTTTTCATATCTTCGGGTATCTGCCCTGTGACTTTACCAAGAAGTTGTGACTGAAAAGGAAAGAATGCAGAGGAGCTGAAGGAAGCCACGACACTCCCATGGACCTGGACCAAGGAGCAGGAACACCCCAAGGATTCTGAACCCTTCCCCAATGGTCAGTTTCCCTGTCCATCGGTCTCTCCTCCTTCTCTTCCTCCCTCCCTCTCCTGTTCTCTGCTCCCCCCCCTTCCTGACCCTTTCCCTCTCTCTCTTTCCCCCATCTCTGTCTATATTTATATACACACAAACATATGCACATGCATACATACATAGACATGTATCTATGTGTACACACATGTATATGTGCATTGAATACACAGACACATATATGTATATCTACATCTGTGTATGCATATGATTCTTGGACATTAAACAAAACCCAGGGCAGCCCTTTAGATCCCAAGAGACAGACAGAAGGGAGAACACAGAGATGCCCCTAGTCACAGGGGCAGCTGTCCTTACCCACAGACACCAGGTTCTCGTAGTTCTCCAGCATCACGTCCCTGTACAGGTCCCTCTGGGCCGGGCTCAGGCGTCTCCATTCCTCCAATGAGAAGTCCACAGCTACATCTCTGAATGTTACTGGATGCTGAGACATCAAACGCATTACCCCACATTAGCACTCTCACGATCAACAGAAAACCCACGGAGTTGGCAGGGTGTGTGGGGAGGGGGCCTCACATTACTGAGAGTTTTTAATATGCCATGCTAACTAGTGATTGACTATTTGGCTTCTGACAGAGAAGGCTACGGGAGAAGGAGCAAGAGAAGAGAGAGGGACATGGAAGGAGCAAGAAAGGAATGGAGAAGAAGGGCGTTTGGAGGCAAGGACCTGAAGAGAAGGATTCCAAGAAGAGGAGGAGGAGGGCATTAGAAAGGTAGTAGAAATATGAAACAAAAAAGATACACATGCTAAGTTAAACAAGTGGTGCAGGAGATTGCTACATACAGCACTTGATGAAACCAGAGGGAGCAGGGGGGTCCTCCACAGCAGCGCTTCTTAAACTTAAACCCCACATGGAGTCGTGACTCACAGTTTAAGAGGCACTGAAGGGATTGAGAGTGGGAAAAGTTTAAGAAGGCCTGCTCTACAGAAGCAGCCCCTTCTTCCTGACCCCACACCACTGCCCCAAGACCTAAGAGTGCCTGTACTGTTGGGACCTGTGCCAGCCTGCATCAAGCACTAAGCGTTCACGCAGTGGAGACTGGCACCAGCCTGCATCAAGTACCAAGGGCATGCACACCGTGGGGACTGGCGCCAGCCTGCATCAAGTACCAAGGGCATGCACACCATGGGGACTGGCACCAGCCTGCATCAAGTACCAAGGGTTCACGCAGTGGAGACTGGTGCCAGCCTGCATCAAGTACCAAGGGCATGCACACCGTGGGGACTGGCGCCAGCCTGCATCAAGTACCAAGGGCATGCACACCATGGGGACTGGCACCAGCCTGCATCAAGTACCAAGGGTTCACGCAGTGGAGACTGGCGCCAGCCTGCATCAAGTACCAAGGGCATGCACACCGTGGGGACTGGCGCCAGCCTGCATCAAGTACCAAGGGTTCACGCAGTGGAGACTGGTGCCAGCCTGCATCAAGTACCAAGGGTTCACGCAGTGGAGACTGGTGCCAGCCTGCATCAAGTACCAAGGGCATGCACACCGTGGGGACTGGCACCAGCCTGCATCAAGTACCAAGGGTTCACGCAGTGGAGACTGGTGCCAGCCTGCATCAAGTACCAAGGGCATGCACACCGTGGGGACTGGCACCAGCCTGCATCAAGTACCAAGGGCATGCACACCATGGGGACTGGCACCAGCCTGCATCAAGTACCAAGGGTTCACGCAGTGGAGACTGGCGCCAGCCTGCATCAAGTACCAAGGGCATGCACACCGTGGGGACTGGCGCCAGCCTGCATCAAGTACCAAGGGTTCACGCAGTGGAGACTGGCGCCAGCCTGCATCAAGGAGGGCAAACTGAGGAATTTGTGAAAAGTCCTGGTGATGGGAAATCTCTAGTAAGATCTGGATAAGCAAATAAACAAGAATTAAAGCCAACACCAATGATTGCAAGCGTACTATGGCGAGACTTCCACAGGTCTGCTCCCTGTCGGCCAACAAGCACTGAGGTTACTCTTTCCAGGCCCGGCACTAAGTGCTTGGGAGGGTGGGGCAGGGGAGGGGAGCAAGAGCAGTCTCTGCCCTCAAGGAGCTTACATTCTAATGGGGAGACAACAAGGAAATAACCGTGTACACACAAGATGCCTACAGACCAATGGAGGGTAGGCTGAGAGGGCGAGGGGCACTAGCAGGGGACAGGATCCGAGCCGAGTCTTAGAGGAAGGTAGGGAGGTGGAGGAGGGGCAAACCAGACATGAGGCTCGGCCGGTGCAAAGGTGTGGCATCAGGTCAGTGTGGCTGCATCACAGAGACATCGAGGAGAGGTGGTTACCGGGCTGTGGACGTCTCTAAATGCCAGTCAGAGGCCTCTGCATTGGAAAGGTCAGTGAAGAGTTTCTGACTGACTGATTTTTCATGTGGAAGAGAGACCAGATTTATTATGTTTGGCCTCAAGGAACAGAATAACAGTAGAGGCGGAAAGTTACAGAGGCCCATGTAAGTTTGATGGCAGCAAAGCCTCCTCATGGAAGCCAAGTGGAGCGGGCTTCCTTGGGGGCTGGCGGGCTCCCCTTCCCCCGAAGTCTTAAAGCAGAGGCCACGACTACCTGTCAAATACGGCAGAGGTGGATTTTTTTTCTGGGTACAGGATGAACCCAAGGTCTTTGTTCTCTAAATTCTACGGAACCAAGTCACCATGTGCCTCATTTTGTATTCAATCCTGCCCCGTTAAGAGAAGTTCACTTTACTGATCAAACTCATACCAATTAATAATCTCCCAAAGGGAGCCCCAAGAAAATCACCCTGCAAGGTACGGCTGACGCAATGAATAGCAGGATTCAACGAGATCTTGCCAGGCCAGAACCCTGGGCTGAATCTAATGATGAAACTGAACTGGGGGAGATGGAAAGACTTCAATGGGGGTAGACAAATCAGTTGTACACACACAGGATGGAGAAGTCACAGATGCCAAGCAGTCTGTATCAGTGGCCATCAAGCTCACTCCAGGTGAGCACGTGCATAGTATGGAGTCTGAAGAGTCGTGCTGGCCTACACTGAGGTGACGAAGGGCTCACCAGACACATCCCCGGTTCTGGCGCCACAAGAGGGAAGGACGCTGAGGGGAGCGAAGCCAGGATGAGAAAATAACAATCTTGCCACTGGAGGAAAGCTTGAAGGAACTAGAGATGTTAGGACCTAGCGCTTATTTGGGGGGGGGGGAACAGAAAAGTTCTTTTCAAGTATTTGACATTTTAACATGGATTAAATGTCTGCCGCTGCTTGTCCTCAGACTGGAGAAGCCAGGGCAATGAGTGGAACGTACAAAGAAGACCGGGTCAGCACAGCCTGAGGAAAGACTAATGGGACCCAAAGGCAAGTGGGGCGGCTCAGAGGCATCCCCCCTCCTCACTCGAGGTTCTCAAGAAAGCCTGGACTGCCTGCCGGCAGAGTGTGCCCCCCTGCTGGGCCGAGGAAGAGACTACTCCCTTACAGCTTCTTCCCGAGATTCTGTGACTCTTCATCAGTCACTGAGGGAGAATAACTGAGGCCGGGGCTGCGCATGGACCTTGGATGAGCCCAGACTACACAAAAGGAGGGAAAGGACCAAGAACTTCTATAAAGAAAATCTAAACTCACCTGAGGCCTGGCTATCAGAAGCCCAGAAGTCATCTTCTCTGTGCTGCTGTCCTGAGAAGGCAAGCTGTAGAGAAGAAAGAAGTCATGAAGGAGGCCAGTTCTGCCTCGTAGGCTCCCATGGGTCCTCAGACCCCAGACTCCCTCCTCCTGAAGCCCCCTTCCATGCCAATCACACAGTCTGGCTCACCTTCCCACAGCTGTCCCCAGACTTTCTCCTCTTGAAGCCCCCCTTCTATGCCGATCACAAAGTCCGGCTCACCTTCCCACAGCTGTCCCCAGACTTTCTCCTCCCGAAGCCCCCCTTCTATGCCAATCACACAGTCGGGCTCACCTCTCCATCACCTTTCTCTACTGCAATCCTTGGGCTGCCAAATGTTTCCAAGGAGAGTTTAAAACAGAACTGTGATTGGGGTACGTGGCATATTCATGCTACTTTCAACAGGATCCTCACAACTAGTGATGACCCTCACCCCTCATCCCTCCTTATCACATTCTCCACTCCACTTGTCCAAAGTTTTTCACCATCTTAAAGCCCAAATGACCACTCCAGCCACACTTGCAAACAAGGCTGACAATGGAAGCTGACTCAATTTCCTTCTTTGCCTTAAGAGCATTCTGTATCATGATTTTCATTCATGTCCACCCTGCTTATCTGAGAAGGAAAGAGTGATCCCTCCTCCTGTCCATCTCCTGTACTTGTGCTAGGATTTCATTTACCCATACCTCTTCCAGGAGCCTAAATCTATCAAAAACCAAGAGAGAGGGTTTAATTTGGGACACTGAAATGTTTGACTAACTCAGATCAAAAATTCATCACTGATGTATCAGTTTCAGCTTAACAGGAAGGTTTTGCAATGAGAGAATGAGTTCTGTGAAGGAAGGACTCTTTTATTTCTGTCTTTAGATGCCCAGAATCTAGTATGGCACCTGACAGAGTAGGTGCATGACATTCTCTTGTTGAATGACTGGTTCATGATTCTAGCAGAACAGACAAAGCATTTGTCTTTGGCTATGTCAACAAGCATTTATTATGTGCCAGGCACTGTGAATGAATGAAGGTATGGAGAAGCCTTTATTAAATATTCACTATGTGCCAAGCACTGTGTCCACAGATGGGGACATAAATACATTCTAATAAGAAGACAACACCTAGAGGAGACTGGTAGAAGGGGAAGGTGCTCTGGTCTGAGAAATCCTGAGGCTGTCGAGCTCGTTAAACAGCAGGGAAATGGCCTGCCACTTTAGGCCTGTCCCTCCAAGAGTTCACATTCTATGGGAAGAAATGACGTGTACACCAAAGAAATACCAGGTAACTTTAGCAGAGAGGTACAAGCAGCAAGGGATGGAGAGAAGGATCCAGAACGGCCTCAGGACAGAGGGGATGGAAACTCTAGTGATACTTAATGTCCAAAACTTATTAGTTGCCATTTCTGTCATTATTTTGAACAAAGGTATAGAAATAGTACTTGTCAAATTAAGATCCTAAAACATCTCCACGAGTGGTGACCTCATCCAACCAGTCTGGAGAGCAATCTGGAAGTGTGCCCAAGGGGCAGTCAAACTGGACATACCCTTGGACCCAGCAATACCACTACCAGGGCTGCATCCCAAAGAGATCATCGAAAAGGGAAAAGGACCCACATGTGCAAAAATATTTATAGCAGTCCTTTCTGTGGTGACAAAGAATGGGATACTAAGGGGATACTCATCGATTAGGGAATGGCTGAATAAGAAATGATGAGCAGGTGGATTTCAGAAGAACCTGGCAAGACCAGGCCCTGGTGCTTCACTGAGCCTCACATGACATGAACTCAAGGCCCTTCATCATCCTGGCTGTCCTTCACTAGACACTCTCCAGGTTCTCAACGCCCTTCATCAACTGTGGCGTCCAAATCTGAACACATGCTTCAGACGAGGTCTGACAAGGGCAGAGGACAAACAGAGGGACAGACCGTCGCTTCCCTGGTCCTGGACGGTCTACCTGTCCTCCTGCCACTCAAGGGCACATTAGCCTTTCTCATTATTGCATCACAGTGCAGACCCCTCCTGAGCTGGGAGTCCATTAAACCCTAGATATTTTTTCAGAACACCTGCAGTCTGTCCATGCCCCCCACAAACTACTTGGGATGTGTTTTCTATACCAAGTATAAATTTACATGGATCCCTGCTAATTTCAGCCCAGTGCTCTGAAGCGGGAGGTTCCTTTTGGATGACAATGGCACCATCATGGAGTCTACCAGTCTCTGGAGGTCACCCACAGTGGCGGCTCATGAGACTAGGGAGGTCTGGATGTGCATAGACTCCCACGTACTGAAGAACTAAAATGGACCAACACACCACAACCAAGAACATCAGATAGCACAGGCTGTTGGGCAAGCAGCAGCTGGTGGTTCTCAGAACTAGACCCACTCCTAGGGTTCTAGTTGAGGAAAACAAGGCAAAAGGAACTTTTTGGATGATTGTCCCAGTTGGAGTCTAGGCCTTAAGTTATTCCAGGGGTATCTGCCAGTCTTCAACGACTTAAGGACAGGATAGTGGCATGAAGTGTTAGATACGTTGGTGCACTCAGATAATCTTAGCCCTCTGGAGAAGATGTCGGGAAAGCATGACAAGAGGCTAATCAAAGTGGCCCAGTGGGCACAAGATGGTGGTCTGAGAGGGACTAATCTGACTGAACCTCTCTCAAGTCTGGGGGTCTCACATACAGTGTTAACAACAGAGAGAGAAAGAGCATTAGAAAAAGAAGAAAGCACTGGCCACGGGGCCATATCCAAAGATGATTTCTTATTGCAGTCTTTTCCAGGATGTTTCTGATACTCCCAAAATCTGTGATGAATTGTTCGATTATCACCAAGACACTCAAGATTAACCTCACGGGGATTTGGTTCCGAAGGTTCAGACACAAGCACATCATTGTATATCGAGGGAACCTAAGGTCCAGACGGCACAAATGACTGACTAGCCCAGATTCACACAGAGAGGACAGGGCAGAATCAGGACTGCATCAAAGTTTTGTGATTTCAGGGCTGGTTTTTCATGTCAACCTAATGCTCCTGAGAGCAAATGGCACTGGATATGGCTATAGAAGGAAGAGAACAACACCAAGAGTGAGGAGCAGAGTTTAGCCAAAGTATAGCTTTATGGCTGAGAAAGGAAGGTCGTGGTGAGACAGGGGAAGGCCTTTAATAGCAGCCAGATTAAGCTGAAAAGTGTGCGCAGGCTCGATTGGGAGGAACAGCGCCCGGGGTCAGGGAGCTCCATGAGAATTTTGTAGCAACAGTCCAGACAAGAGGTCAGAAAGAGAGCCAGAGAGAAAGATGAGATAGGACTAGATATGGCATATCAGGAAAGAAAGAAAACTCTGGCTCACCTCAAACCCAGTTAGTCAGGAACCCAAGAGCTATTCCTTCCTCTCTCTGCTCCACTTGTGGAGACACATGGCATCCTCAGAAAGCAAAGCTAGGAAAGGAAAAGGGACCATGAACATGATCACAGCACTCTCAGATTCAATGAGCTAGACAGCTCCTACCCCACCCCCATCCCCTCCACCTTATCATACTCTAGGTACAATCCCCAACTTTGTTACTGAGAAAGGGTACATGAGCAAAGGAGGGGCCCACACCAGCCATGATCAGAGATGAAGCAATGGACAACAGCCTCCTGAAATTCCACCTTCAGGCCAGTGGACAGAACAGATTCCAGGAGACAGAGGTCAGGGCCAGAAAGTAGCTTCTTCTCATCTGAGAATTGGATCAGCAGGCCACTGATGCTTTCCTCAACGTAACAATTAAATGTTAAATAGCATAAGGCCAAATGATCAATAAAAAGTCTTTGTTTAGGATCTACTACGTGCCAGGCCCTGTGCTGGGCACTAGGGATACAAAGAAAAAAAACAAAAAACCAGTCTCAGCTAATTCCTGGGGCCGGACCACAAAGCTCTCCTTTCAAGTTAATTAAAATCAATTGAAACCTAACCAGTAATAAATGACTGGACTCTTTGGGAACAGTCACTCAGCCTGGCCACACCCACTTTGCCATACATGTCTACTGCCCACCTCTCCATCTCCTTCAAAAGAGGAGCACAAAAGATTCTGTCAAATGCTTGGCTAAAATCTGGAAAATCCACCATTTGCTCCGAATCCAACTCAATGTCACTGTTTTATCATCGACAAATTCCGTTCTCTTCCCTTTTTGTAAAACAGGACACTTGCCCTTCTCCAATCATGTCATACCTACCCCACTTAGAGACTTTCCTCCATTGATCCTGGATATGTGGTTTTCACAGCAGTTTTCATGTTGTCTCTCCAATTAAATACCCTGAGAGTAAAGGCTTTACTTTGACCTTTCTGGGCACCCTGCTTGGCACACAGAAGCCACTTAATAGATGTTTATTGACCAATTCTCCCTGAACCTTTAAGGACCACAGAGAACAGCTTGAAATCTCCTGACCGTTTTTAATGAGATGGGATGTAGTTTATCTGGGCCTAGGGAGCTGAACTCCTGAACAGCAGTCTCACAGTAAGAAAGCTTAAGCCTAGGACACTGGAAGCACGGGGCATTCGAAGAGGCCCATGTGAACCCCACGAAGCAATGAGGTGTCACTGTTAAAACATCATGAATAAAACTGCTGGAGGTTGGGGCAGCTAGGTGGCTCAGTGAGTAGAGCACCGGCCCTGGAGTCAGGAGGACCTGAGTTCAAACCTGGCCCCAGACACTTGACACATGTACTAGCTGTGTGACCTTGGACAAGTCACTTAATGCCAATTGCCCTACCAAAACAAAAAACAAAACAAACAAAAAAAAAACTGCTGTAGGTGGCTCAGAGACACAGATATGCCCAAACCCTGCGCACCTTCCCCCTCTGAGCAGGAAGATCCAGGCACTGGACTCCTGGACAAGAGCCAAGGGGCATCTGAAGCAGGGCCTCCATCTGAGCTCGAGCTTTTGTTGTCTGTGTGCTCCCAGAGAAGCCCAGGACGGAAACAGCAAGGTAGGATCCTCCTGTCTCCCCACAGCCTCCAGTCCCTCCATCCCTCCTGCTCTGGCTTCACTTGCCTCTCCTTGCCCAGCCTCGAACCTGAGAATAACTACTGGGCGCTGTCCACCCCGGGAATGTTCCTCCTCACCCTACCTCGCCCCCACACCTCCTGCCCCTGACTCAGGCTGGGCCGCCCAAAAGGGAAATCAGCCATCCACAGGCGCTTCTTAAGCACCCACTGTGTGCCAGGTGCTGCAGAAATAAAGACAAAAGGACACCCGAGCCTGCCCTGCCGGGGAGACAACAGGAGCACAGACTGTGGGGGGGGGGTGCACCAAGCTCCCCGACTCCCCCGAAATTCCGCCCTTTCTCTGCAGCAGAGGCTCATCTCCAGCTCCCCGGCTCCGCGCACGTCCCCTCTCCGTACTTCAGCCTTAGCCCCCCTTCCTGCCTCTTCTCAGAAGCCCCCCTCACGCCCCATCCTCAGCCTTGGTCAGGGAACCCCAAGGAATCTTCTGCTCCGCCTGCTGGGAGCCGCCCACAATGTCAATGTCCACCTGTTCACCTCCTGCGCATGCTCAGTCTCTGCCACACTCACCCCGCCCACGGAGGCCCAAAATGCCGCTTACAGGTCAACTCCTGCGCATGCTCAGTCTCTGCCACACTCACCCCGCCCACAACAGCCCAATGGCCAGTCTGGCTGCACTACAGTGCAGCTCCTGCGCATGCTCGGTTTCTCCCCGCCCACGACCACCTCATGCCCACTTTGGCGAGGCTCTTCTCGCTCAGCGCTGCTCTCCTAGCTCCCTCCATCTCATCCTTCACCCTAACAGTCCAGTACCTGCCTTCCCTCCCCCGGTAGCCGCTTCACATCACGCTCACCAACACCAAGCCCAGAATGGCTGGCAGGCGCCATGCGCATGCGTTCCACAGGAGGTGGAGGGACAAGGCGGGACATGGAGCTTTCGACCAATCAGCGTCATTAGTTCCCTTTCTCCAATCAGAGGCCCGGCTCACCCAGCTGCCCCTCCCTTTCCCGCAGGAGAGACCACGTGTCCAGCCCATCTTCCCTCCAAATACCCCCAGACTCGTCAACTCCAGGGGTTCTGCCCCTTTGTTGGCTTGGACCCTGCAGCAAGGAGTCTGGGGAAGCCCAGGGACCCCCGTCTCATAATCATCCTATTTGCAGATTCTGCCTTTGTACACGCATCTTTGGGCTTGGACGCAGCAGGCGTGGCAGCCTCGGCCTCCCTGGGCTTTGTGTCCTGAGAATCAGACTTGGCTGCCTTGGGATCGGACTTGATGACCTTGGGCTCAGACTTACTGAACTTGGTGGCAGACTTGATGACCTTGGGGTCACTCGGCTTGGGAGCCTCTGGGTTGCTGGCTGGCAACCTTAGAATCAGGCTTCGTGGTCCTGGGGACTGGACCTTTGGTGGGACCTTAGGGCCTGGATGCTTAGTGGTCATCTTGTGGCCAGCAAGCTGGGGAATGACCTTAGCCTGGCCTTGCAGGCCTTGGTGCTCAGGCCATGATGGCTTTGGTATTGTTGGCCTGCATTTTCTTCAGCCCCTTCTTGGTGTGTTTCTCAGAAACATGGGGTCAGCCTGTTTCAGAGACTCGTATCTCTGTGACCTAGGTTTCCTGATGTCACATCTGTGTCATTTTCATGATTGGTTATGAGGAGTATGCTTCTTAGATTTAGCCATCTTTACACAGCAGCCGTCACTAAAAGCCACTCCACCCCACTGGAAGAGTCCAAATCCAGAGAGAGAAAACAGCTCACCCCTGCACTACAGCAATAGCTGCTGCTGGGTCTTTCTACCTTATGTCTCTCCCTGCCCCTTCCAGTTGTCAAACTGATTTTCCTAAGGTGCAGGTCTATGTCACCTACCTACTCAATAAACCCATGGCTCTCTATTGCATCCAGGATCAAATACAGAATCCTCTGCTTGTCCCTCAAAGCTCTTCATAACCTAACCCTCTCCTCCCTTTCTAGTCTTCTTCTCACACTTCACTCCCCACCACATCTTCAATCCAGTGACAGTGGCCACCTGGCTATTTCTTGCACATAACTCTCCATCTTCCAACTCGGGGTCTTTTCTCTGGCTTGTCCCCCAGGCCTGGAATGTTCTCCCTCCTCATCTTGAATTCCTTGGCTTCCTTCAAATGCCAGTCAAAATTCTACCTTCTGCAAGAACTCCTCTTAATTCTGCCTTCTGTCGACTTTTCCCTATTTTTCCCGTACATAATTTGTTTGTACCTAGTTGTTTGCATGTTGTCTCCCTCATCAGATTGTAAGGTCCTCAAGGGCAGGCACCCTGTCTTTGCCTTTCTTTGTATTAGCACGCCTGGTGCCTAGTAAGCATTTAATAAATATTTATTGACTGACTGATCATATTAATGGCTGTAGAGAGATGAAGGAGGAAGAGGACTGAGAGAAGGCCATTAGATCTGGCAGTTAAGAGGTCATAAGGGCAGTTTTGGCTGAATAATGAGGTTGGAGGCCAGACTACAGAGAGCTAAGAGAGTGAAAGCAAAGGAAGTGAAGGTGCTTCTTGTGGACAATATACCCAATCAATGAACATTTCTCAATCCAGCTGTCTTCTATACTTATATAGGACATGAGGGACAGAAATGTCCAAATGTGGTCAATGGTAAAATCATTTGTTGCAGAAACACCAACGGATCTGTTCCATTTTTATTATTTTTACCGTCTTCTTGCCACCTTCATTTTTAATAAATACTCTTGGGGTGATTCAGTTTAATTAGGTCTCACAGCCAATTTTCAGGAAATTTACTTTTCCTTCTACTACTTCTTCCTGTTTTTATAAGATCAGAGGTGATTCTGTTCATGATCTTCCACCATCCTATTTAAGGTTTTGGGAACCAATTTATGTTCTAAACTGGTGTTGCCCTTAGTTGCCACATTTCTGTATTTGATAAGGAGATCAATCAGGTGGTGGCTGGCTAAAGCTGTTTCTAGGATGTTTTGGCCTCCTCGGGATGGTAACATCTTTATGTTGATTAAACTTCTGCCTTTTCCTTAATCTAGTTCCTACTTTTCCCGACTGTTAACTTATTTGAATGGGTCAAGTGGAAGCTGTTTCAATTGCATGCCATCTTATGTTTTTTTCTAATTTGAGGGTTTTGACCTTCGCTTTAACAAGATGATTTGACTGCAAAGCTTATTCAGAAATGATCACCACATCAATAACCAATCACTTCTTATCCATTAAGATGCAATTTCAGTTTTGGTGAGGTTGTTTGGCATTTGCCATGTCTGGTCATTTCCAATTCTCATTTTTTTCATATTAATGAAAATTCACCTTTTCTGTCTTCCATCTCTCTTCTACTGAAAAAAAACACCCTTGTAATAAACATGTAGAATTCAAACTCCTGCATTTAAATTTTTTCAATTCTTCTAACTCTTCTCAAAAGAAGCATTTATGCTATATAGATGATCAAACTCTTTCCTAATCCTAGGTTATACTTTCTAATGTATTTTTTTGTCATTCTCTCTGCCCACCTTTGCATTGAAATCACCAAATATCACGTTAGTATATATTGACTTCATCTGGAGAAACCAGTTGAATTTTTCATAGAATTTCTCAGCCTCATCTTCTGCTCAGATGTTGACTCCAAAGCTACAAGGATGTTTTGGGGGCTCCTTTGCTTGTGTTTCTAATGAGCTGTGTAAAGCAAGAAGGCTGAATTACCTGAGTCACTACTTGTTCTGTAGGCCCAATGATATCAATCCCTTTTTTTACTTGTCAAAAAACTTGTGAGTCATCCTTCCATTTCCCGCTGCCTGTGGTTTCATTTATAGCAAGAATGTCAATATTGATACACATCCTATCCTCCAACAGAATGCTGAATAAGAATCACTGGATAAGGATCTCACATTTAGGGGAATGCAGTTAAATTAAGGTTCAAACTATGCCTAAAGGGATATAAAACTGTATACCCTTTGACCCAACAATACCACTACTAGGTCTGTATCCCAAGGTCAGAAAAAAGGGGAAAGAACCCACATGTACAAAAATATTGATAGCAGCTCTTTTGTGGTGGCAAAGAATCAGAAATTGAGGAGATGCCCATCCATTGGGGAATGGCTGAACAAGTTGTGGAATATGAATGTAATGGAATACTACATAAGAAATGATGAGCAGGAGGACTTCAGAAAAACCTGGAATGACTTACATGAACTGATGCTGAGTGATGTGAGCAGAATCAGGAGAATATTGCACACAGTAACAGCCACACTGTGTGATGACTGACTTCAGTGCACTTAGCTCTTCTCAGCAATGCAAGGATCTTAGACAACTCCAAAAGACTCATGATAGAAAATGCTATCCACATGCAGAGAAAGAAATATGGAGTCTGAATGCAGATTGAAGCATACTCTTTTCTCTTTTTGATTTTTTGTTGTTTTCTTTCTTGTGGTTTTTCTCTTTTGTTCTGATTCTTCTTTCACAACATGACTAATGTGGAAATATGTTTAATTTGATTGTACACTTATAGCCTATATCAGATTGCTTTCTGTCTTGAGGAAGGGGGAGGGAAGGGGTGAAGGAGAAAAGAATCTGGAACTCAAAATCTCATAAAAGCGAACGCTAAAAATAAATAAATAAAATCTATTTTTTTAAAATAAAAATAAAATAAGATTTAAAGCTGCAATTTCATAGTCCTCCTCTTCTCCCTTTTCTGACACTGCCACTATCATCGAGGTCCTACAAAGGGGATGCCCACAAATAAAGGCAAGTTTGCATTTTTCTCTTATGAGTTGCCATGGCCAAAAGTCACCACCTGGTGGCAAGCCTGTAACCAAGACTACTCAGAATCCTCATCTTAAATCAGGAGCTGCCTCCTGTATGATGCCTTTCCTTCCCCAATTGTTAGAGTTCTCCCCATTCTCAAAGTACCACATATTGGCTCATTCACGTACGTGTGGCAGAAGAGAAGCTCCTTGAGGGCAGACAACTTCACTGCTGTCTCTGTATCTCAGCACCTACAACATAGCAAAAACTTCTCAGATTTTACTGATTTCAAAGGGCCTCCACACTGATCTGGGCTTCCGTTCCCTGCTATCCATGTTGGTATCTGATCCTTCCTATTCCAGAGATCTTTCTCCTTGGGAGACAAAACAGAAGCTATCATTTTTTTGGCCCATTTACACCGAGGAGCAGTCCAATCCTTTCCTTGTACCTTCTCTTGCCTCCAACATAGTTTAATCATACACAGGCGTGCACACACATACTCATACACACACACACACACACACACATGCACGCACACACACATGGACACACACATACACACACAAATTTACACTTGAGAGTAAAATATTGAAGAGAATTAGAACTAATTGTTGGAAATCAAATGATTGCAACCATTCTCAATGTATTTCATTTTTTTTTTAAAGATTTGCACTTTGGGGGTAGGAACATAGTCTAATAGTCACCCAAACGAATGATGTTGAGAAATATAACAGATATTAAGGTACTTGGGATGTTCACACATGTGGAATTCACAGCCATGAGGTTTACACAGCACCCTCCAATGCAGTTAGATGTTTCTTCTTAGCTGGGCCATGAGCCTATGTCAATGGGGGTTAAGAGGGCTAGTGGAGCCACATCTCATCCTATTTGTGTAAACAATTGAGGCTGGGTTGGGACCCCAGGCCCTCCTGCTCTTCTAGACTCTTCATAGTCAAGGGTTCTGAGCCTACAAGAAAGAAGACAGCAGCTCCACAGCATATGGATGGCCCTGACTTGGCCCTAAAGGACCCTGGTTCAGAGTTCAATTCTGTGACTTGCTATGTGGGCTTAGCCAAGCCACAACCTTTACCAAGTCTCAGTTTCTTTTCTGTAAAACTAAGGCCTTAGGTTAGGTCATGCTTCAGTTCTAAAATGCTGTGGTTTGATTCCTGCAGAGGATGGGATTAACTGGATTATATATGATGACAGAAGGACTAGGGCCCTGTCCCAAATCCAGATTTCCCAGGCCCTGCTCCTGGAAGGCCACCCCCACTAATGGTTCCTAACATCAGAGCTAGGTGGGTTGAAATGCCAACTTCCTCGATGTCAGCCTCAATTCTCTCTTCTGTACCATGAAGGATTCGGATTGGACCCTTCCAGCTCTAGAGGCTGAAGTCATCACTTGGTTAATGCCATGTGGGCAGAGAAGAATGGACCCTGGTTACAGGGCATGAAGTGGGCTGCGGCCACAGCTTCACAAAGAAAAGAGAATGAGCACCAGTTGTGACAAAGCTAAGACCCCACCACTTCCCAGGCCAGAAATCACACCCAGGATCTAAAGCAGCAGGAGAAATCAGAGAAAATAACCTAACCGACCCGGGGGACCAACATCCACAGAACTGCCGGGCATCTGAAAACAGAGGAGTCCACAGGACACCGACCCACAGCTACCAGGCTGCCCAACAAGGCAGTAGCAGTATGGCGGTAACCTGAGGGAGGGACATGAGCCACCACTGAGCACTGTGGGAGCATTAGTATGGGGACACCGTCCTGGGCACAGACGAGGCCGCCAAGTGACTGCACTTTGTCAGGACCCTAGAGCGCATCCCAGAAGTGGAATTGGAGGAGACGCTCCAGATGAAATCTGAATCCTCTTCCACAGGCATCAGAGCCACTCAGACACTGGAGGGCAGTGATTGTATCCCCTACACCCACACCCACAAGGCCAAGGGCTGGAGTTTCAGGAAGGCCATGCTAAAGGGCTGGGGACTGTCACCAACACAGGCTCCTCCTCATCCCTTCTTCAGGCATCAGTCTAGGTCAGATGTTGTGGGACTCCATCCTACAGAGATTATTGAAGAAGGCGTGCCTATGAGAGGCTGAGCAGCTTGGTGGAGACACTCTGAGTCAGCCAGGATGACATGGGTGTTAGTATTTGACCTCAGCTGGCTCTGTGACCCTAGGCACACCCTTTAACACCTCAGTGGCCTCAGCAGTTCTCCATCCATACAGTTGGACCTCCAGCATCCCCCTCATGGGACCTCCCTGCTGCTATAAAATCCCAGGCCCTGTAGGCCAGACTCCACCATTACCACCATCATCAGGGGCTGTGGTGCAACAAGCCCAGGACCTGGAGGCAGGAGCCGTGGCTTTCCATCCTGGCTCTGCCATACAACTCACTTGGGCCACCTCTTTGGGCCTGTGTGTCTTCATCTGCACAAGGAAGGGTTGGCCCACACGCGGCTCTCGATGTGATGAACCACAAAGGGGAATCAAGGGAGCCTTTGGGGGAACCTTTCATGTGATGGGAACCATCTCGTGTCAGACTGCCACACAGCGCTCCTGCCCACCACCCTGCCCTCCAAAGGCAAACTGTTGGACACAGGCCTCAGGCCTGGAAAGGCAGGGCTGGCCCTCATGCCCCTCTGCCCTTCCTGGGGCTCTCTGAAACCCCCCAGGGCACCTGCCTCCTCCCCAGCAGGGCAGCCCTAACCCAGCATCTCCTGGACAGCCTTCCCACGCTCCCAGGAGGGGCACTCAGGCTGGCCAAGGGAACACGTGAGGCTACTGAACTGGGAACATACCTTCGTTTTGGATGTCAGTCTGGCCAGTCCATGAATGCTGGTCAGTAAACAACCAGGGGAAACACCTGGGGGCCAGAGAGGGAAATGAAGACAAGTCTGGGGAAGGGGCCTTGTCTTCCTGTGGGAAAAGGGGCACCAGGGGGAAGAGAGTGAGAGGCTAAGGGTGGCCCAAGGCTGCCACTAGAGCTGGTCCTACGCCAGCCTGGGCATCTCTGAGGCACAGAAGGTCCTCTTGAACCTCTCCCTCTCTTGGCACCCAGAGTTTCCACAAGCTGGAGACTTCCACACCCTTGGAATGAGCTCCGAGTCAGCTCCAATAGCAGCTCCATTGAGGGCAGGGGCGAGGCGGGGCAGGATGGAAGGGCAGCTGGGTCTAGAGGGCAGTGGGAGCAGCTGCTTCACCCACTTGGGGAGGGGGTCCCCTAGCCCACCTCTAGCCAAAGTGAAAGGGGGAAGAGGGGAATTCTCCAGAATCCCCAAAGCCAACTACAAGGGACAAGCCACACCCAAGAACTGGAGGGTGGGCTCCCTCTGGGGCTTCCGAGTCAGGGCAAGGAGGAAGGAAGAAGGAGGATTGTCTCCAAAGAGAAAAACTGGCAGCCATGGTGGCATGTTGAGGGTGGGCATAAGGCCAGTCTGAAGCCCTGCAATCTACTGATTCAAAGTTAAGTGCTTTGGGCCTTCCTTGTTCAAGGAAAGGGAGAACTAGAAAGAGCTAAGGGAGTGAAGCAGAGGAGGCTCCCTTCCATTCTCACCCTCATTGCAAAGAGCCGAAGCCAAGGGCTGGAGGGCCTTGCTTTGAGGGCCATCTGGAAGGGCCTGCCCCAGCCCAGGGGTCATCCTTGCTGCCTTGCTCTGAAGAGAAGGCAAGCCTTTCCACCCCACTCTGGGACAAAGTTGTGTTGATTCTCTTGGTAGTGTGAGTGTGTGTGTGTGTGTGTGTGTGTGTGTGTGTGTACACATGTGTTTGGGGGGAGGGAAGACTGGCAACATTGCCATGCCCAGGGCAGACCCACCCAGTCCCCTGACCCGAGATGCCCCCTTGGCAGACCAAATTGGGGCTCATCACCCACTCTATGCCCAGTCTTGGCTGGGTTCATCCTCCCAGTGCCAGAGCCCAGCTGCCCTCAAGCTCACACTCTAACATAGGGCAGCCCCAGCCCAGGGATGATCCTCTCAGGTTAAAGGCCCAGCTGCCCCAGCTCACTGGGTGTCCCTGCCAAGGCATCATGGCCCTTCCCTCCCTCCTCCCTGCAGAAAAGTGTCAATGTTTGTGCTTGGAGCAGAGCCAGTCCCCCCCTCCCCGAGACTTTTCTGGGCAGTCTGGAAGATTCTGGTCATCTCTGCTCCTGCAAACAGGGAGGACAGAGTGGGGGTGGCCCTTCATCAGGGAAGCTGCCTGCAGGATCCTTTTGAAAGAGGACATCGTGGCCAGGCTGAGCCACGGCTGAGCTCAAGCATGCAGCTGGTGGGTTTGGCCCTGGTGGGCAGCCACCATCCGTGTGCCTTGGAGATGCTTCAGAAACACTTTAGGAGAGTGCCTCCCTGTCCCAGCCTAGCTTCCCTTTCAGAAGAATCAGTCTGGGGCATCTCATCCCTCCCCTTCAAGGTCCCCCCATCAGTCTCTTCTCGGGGGTCCCAGAAAATCGCATCAAATCAGTCAGTCAGTAAGCACTGCTGCTCATTCCTTTTTCCTTCTTTCAGGATTTTCTAGAGTTAATCCAGCAGGAAAGACTGATGGTGTCTCTATGTAGTCAGTGCCTGAGCCAACGTTACCAACGTGCTGATGATGGAGGCAGCATCGGGAGCAGCAGCAGTGGCAGTTCCCTGGTGGCTGGCCAGCACACCACCTGCCAGGACAGTCTCCTCAGGTAAGCTGCGCCAGAGCAAGACTAAGCTGCCTTCTAGATCACAGCTGCCCAGGTCAGCCAAGGGCCTGGGCAGCTTCCACTTGCACATTTCTTTCCTGACCCCATCTTTGGTGGAGACATCGCTCTAGTTTCTTTCTCCAGAAATGTGAGAATTTCCTGTCCCCAGAACCGTCTCTTCCCCTTCTCCCACAACTTGGGCTGCTGCTGCCTTCACTCTCTCAGAACAAGAACTAGGGAGGGGCAACTTTGAGCATCGAGAGGGCTGGAAACCCTGAGACCTGAAGCTGGGCAGGGAACGGTCGCCCTCTGCTATGGATCTCTTCTCACCAGCCCCCATGCCCATGGTTCCTAGGGTGAGCTGCAGAGCCCAGCAAGAGCACAGGAAGCCACAGGGGTGGAGGGCCTGCAGGCAAGGAGACAGGTCCAGGTGGCTGTTAGCTCCTCTCATACCTCATCATGATGGTTTAATTTGGAAAGAGGCCCTCCCTGGCCCATGGGAGCTGTGGCTCTGTTCAGTCCTGCCTCCAACATTAAAAATTCTTCATGTTTAAGGAATAAGACTGGAAAAAGAGAGCTTTGGGTGTCATTTCTTTTCATCCTGGAAGTCTCCATGAAAGTCTCTGTCTCCTCCTGGCCTTTCCCCCTCCCTGTCTTTCTCACTCTTCCTCTTTTCCCCTCTCTTACCTTTACTTTTCATGCTTGGTGCCCTCCAGGACTCTGAGGAGGAGGTCCAGTCAAGTGAAATGCCTCTCACCAGCTCCTCACCTGGGCCCTGCTTCTAATCCTCACACCACCTACCATAGTGAATCAGTGTTCGGGGAGGCCTATATCGGGGGCCCCCGGGCCACCTCGGTGGCCAGAAGCTCCATCTATCAAGATCAGCTGGACAGCAATGCCTCCTGAAGTGAGCATGGTGAGCTCTGCCCAGAGCTTGACAAACCAGGTGCTTGGGCCAGGGAGGAGAGAAGCTTCTCCCTGTCTCCCACAGATATCTCCAGAGACCGCTTTTAGTCTTGTCTCTGTCCTGAGTTAGCCTGTTCCTCCCTGGATCTCTGTTTCCTCATCTGTAAAATAAGATTGGATTGGGTTGGGTTGGCTCTTCTGCCTGGATCCTGCCAGATTTGAGGTCCTTCCATTCTCCTGAAGGCCCTCAGCCCCATAGATAGCACTTTTACAGGTCCCTGAGAGAGTAACCCTACCTCCTAAGGCAGAAGGCCACCTGGTTTTGTACAGCCAATGAGCTAAAAATGGTCTTTAGGTGTTGAAATAAAGTTTCGTCATCTTTAAAAACATAAGAACCATCCTTAGCTCATACAGAAGTCGGATATGGGCCAGATTTTGCCCTTGGGCAAAATTCTCTCCCTGCCCTAGACCTGGTTGGGTGGGCTTCTGGGCTCAATCAACCAAAGGGGTAAGATGTCTGAGTTCTGAAAAGTTCTGCCAGGTGTCCCACCTTTGGCAGCTGCTGCTGCAAGGCTAGTAGAGTAACTCTAGGAGAGTGTGTGGAGACGGGCTTATTATGGAAGGATCCCCAAGCACACCCAGAGAGCCTTGGGAGGATCTGAGACCAGAAGAGGAAGAAGCAGCTGCAGAGTTGGCAGGCTGGGACTGGCTAGCTCTAGGACAGGATGGGCTTGGACAGCAAAGACTTTAAACTCCTCTGCTGGGACTTTTACAGGATGGCTCTCTGGCTTGTTCTCCTGGTGGCTCAGCACCACCTGGGACAGCCTGACCACAGCTGTCTCCCTGCTGGACATCTTTGTCTTAACCAGGTCAGTGAGGCCTCCCTCTGGCCTGCCAAAGGGATCCATGATCTTTGAGATCCATTTCCGCATAGACTTTGCTCTGTTGGTTTTCAGCTTTTTCAGACTTTTATGCAATGAAACTTATGATGGAGAGTCAGGTCAGGGTCAGGAGTGTGCTGGAACCTGCTAGTGAGAGTCAGCCACCAGTCAGGGTTGGATTGAGTGTCTAGACTAAAGCAGATGTTGGGGAGAAGTGGGTTGTGTGTGCCTTCCCCTCCTCCAGAGCCGGTTGTTAAACCTTTACCAGCACAGGTCAGCCCCTAATATAGATACAGAGACAGCAGTGAAGTTGTCTGCCCTCAAGGAGCTTCTCTTCTGCCACATGTACGTGAATGAGCCAATATGTGGTACTTTGAGAATGGGGAGAACTCTAACAATTGGGGAAGGAAAGGCATCATACAGGAGGCAGCTCCTGATTTAAGATGAGGATTCTGAGTAGTCTTGGTTACAGGCTTGCCACCAGGTGGTGACTTTTGGCCATGGCAACTCATAAGAGAAAAATGCAAACTTGCCTTTATTTGTGGGCATCCCCTTTGTAGGACCTCGATGATAGTGGCAGTGTCAGAAAAGGGAGAAGAGGAGGACTATGAAATTGCAGCTTTAAATCTTATTTTATTTTTATTTTAAAAAAATAGATTTTATTTATTTATTTTTAGCGTTCGCTTTTATGAGATTTTGAGTTCCAGATTCTTTTCTCCTTCACCCCTTCCCTCCCCCTTCCTCAAGACAGAAAGCAATCTGATATAGGCTATAAGTGTACAATCAAATTAAACATATTTCCACATTAGTCATGTTGTGAAAGAAGAATCAGAACAAAAGAGAAAAACCACAAGAAAGAAAACAACAAAAAATCAAAAAGAGAAAAGAGTATGCTTCAATCTGCATTCAGACTCCATATTTCTTTCTCTGCATGTGGATAGCATTTTCTATCATGAGTCTTTTGGAGTTGTCTAAGATCCTTGCATTGCTGAGAAGAGCTAAGTGCACTGAAGTCAGTCATCACACAGTGTGGCTGTTACTGTGTGCAATATTCTCCTGATTCTGCTCACATCACTCAGCATCAGTTCATGTAAGTCATTCCAGGTTTTTCTGAAGTCCTCCTGCTCATCATTTCTTATGTAGTATTCCATTACATTCATATTCCACAACTTGTTCAGCCATTCCCCAATGGATGGGCATCTCCTCAATTTCTGATTCTTTGCCACCACAAAAGAGCTGCTATCAATATTTTTGTACATGTGGGTTCTTTCCCCTTTTTTCTGACCTTGGGATACAGACCTAGTAGTGGTATTGCTGGGTCAAAGGGCATATACAGTTTTATATCCCTTTAGGCATAGTTTGAACCTTAATTCAACTGCACTCCCCTAAATGTGAGATGCTTATCCAGGGATTCTTATTCAGCATTCTGTTGGAGGATAGGATGTGTATCAATATTGACATTCTTGCTATAAATGAAACCACAGGCAGCGGGAAATGGAAGGATGAGGTCAGCAAAGAGTTTCAGGCAGAATAGGTAGATGTGAGAATCATGAGCATAGAGATGGTCATTGGCATGGTCAAATCCACCGGAGCTGATGAGATCACCAAGTAAAGTAGAATGGAGGGAGAAGAGCAGAGGGCCCAGGATTGAGCCCAGGGCCCTCTTCTCCTTCATACTCTTCTCTCTCCAAGTTTGTGTGACTCCAGCCTCACCAGATTCTCTTCCTGCCTATTTGACTGCTCTTTCTCAGTCTCCTTGTCTGGATCTTCATCCAGGTCAGGCCTGCTAACCAGGGTTATTCTGTAGGATCTCTGCATTGAAGGCCCAGGAAGGCCTACTAGATCAGGTGGATTACCTTTAGATAATTGTAGGACCTAGCTTAACTTGCTTTCCTTTTTAAACTGTGTTTTTTCCCTCTGTAGTGAGAAGCAAGGAAGTAGAGGTCTGTTAGCCTCACTCTCTCTTCTTGCCCATTTATTGGATACACCTGGGCTCAAGATGAGTTCCAGCCTACTCTAAATGTCCCTTAGGTAACCCTGAAGTTATGTTCTTGCCCCATTTGTGATTTGTGAGAGGTTGCTTCAATGCAGACATTGTGGCCAGTGACTCTGAACAGAGAATCCTGAACTCTTCATGTTCACTGCTTTATATAAGGAAATTTATTTCAAAACAATTCTTCAATATACACATAATTTTACCATTTATTAGAGATGAAAGCAAATTTGCATGCTAATGAGATGGATGTGCTTGTTTATTTTTACATAAAGAATTAAATCTTTATGCAGAGGAATATTTGATGCTGCAGGACGTAGAGCATCTTTTCAGATTTGATCAATATTTTGACGTTATAATCATCAATGCTGAGAATGCCGCTTCGCATAAATACGTAGTGGAAAATGGCAGAAGTGTGTTTAGGGCCATTTCAGAAACTGTTCAAAATTCTGTCCTAATACTAAGCTAAAATTCATTTAATAATTTTTTTTTTGCTTTTTGGCAGGGCAATTGGGGTTAAGTGACTTGCCCAAGGTCACACAGCTAGTACATGTGTCAAGTGTCTGAGGCCACATTTGAACTCAGGTCCTCCTGACTCCAGGGCCGGTGCTCTACTCACTGCACCACCTAGCTGCCCCTATTTAATAATTTTTTTAGGAAAATCAAGTTTTAAACCAGTGTTGCTTGAAACTCGGCAAATTCTTCTTGAACTTTTAATGGCAGATGACAGACATTTTTTATTTCAAATGAGTATGGCTTATGAACCCAACTTAGTTATTTAGAATCAAAATTAGAAGGAAAGTATTTCTGAAACTGTGTCTCCAGGCACTTCAGATGAGCAATTATAAGTCTTACAATTAAATCTTTGGGAATTTTCAATTATAAAATTATCTGTAGCAGTAAACATTTCTAAAAAACCATTTTCTGCTCTATTCTTCTATATGTTAACTTTTTTCAATAAAACTTTCAATTTTATCTTTTAACACAAATGTTACAATTTTTCCTTTGAAGTGATATGTTTAAATCATTAAGTTTTTTGAAAATATCCGACAAATAATACAGTTTTGAAAGTCATGTAATTATGAAAAAAATTAACAAAATTGAATTTCTGCTCAGTCAAAAATATAACAACTTCATCTTTCAGTTTCAATAATCTGTTTAAACTTCGCCCTCTTGAGAGCCATATGATTCGACATATTTTCTTTTTCTTGTCAAGTTAGGAGTGCCTGGTAGCGAGGACGCTACCCCATTGCCATCAGTATTTTTACCTCTTCTGTCTAAATTTAGCCATGTATCCAGAGCCGAAAAATACTTTTGTCCTATAATATAAATAAATATTGCTAATAATTTCTCAAATAAATACTAGCTTTAGTTTGTGAAATTATATTTGTTTGTGCTTAATTTAAAAAATTGATGCTCACACTCACACATACAGCAGTGATGGTGGAGAAATATTATTAAAGGGCTTTTGTCTTTACTTGCAACTAAACAAAGGAGACAACAGCAATGTTTAAAATCAAACATTCTAACCCAACACAATCCAAAGGTGTACTCATTTGATACTTACACGCTGAGGAATGATGGTAGGAAAATATTAAAAGTCTTTCTTTTCCTTAAACTATTATGTTTTTGTAAGAACAGAAAACTTTGTATGTACAATGAAAACACTGCAATTCATAACATACAATAGTCTTTTATCAAAGCCGACGTGTTTCTGGCAGCGTTCATTGGCGTTGCATGGGGTGATGGCAGGTGCAGTGCAAAGTGCATATGTATGTTGCGTGTTCAGAACCAAGACTGCAGTGAAGTTGTGCGATGCAACATGGGCAAGCATTTCCAGAAACACCTCGGATTCATTACACATTTGATTTTGAATTAATTTTTGGTTGTTGCACATTCAGAAATCTTTTACTGTTGCCAAATTTTTCGCCACTCCCCATTCAGTTATGCGACCCCATAAAGGGTCGGGACACACAAGTTAAGAAGCACTGGTCCTTCGAAGTTCCCAAAGATAAAGGATGAGGCTTTTGCCATTGCCTTGCTCCTCCCCTTCAGGAGGTGTTGCTGCACCTGTCCCCACCCCACCCACCCCGACCCACCCGTGCTTCGTCCTTTCCTGTTTTCTCCTCCTCTCTTTGTTGTACTGTCATAAATGAACAAACTTCTGTAGGGACTGGGAAGCCTTTGGGTTCCACATGCATGTTCATTTCTCTTGCAATAAACCTGTTTTTCACATAAGTCTCATGACATTGTGATTGCCTGCTGACAAAAGTTTCACAAGAAACATACTTTCTCATGACCTGAAGAAAGGTTTAATGCAAACAAGGAAGGGGTTGATATAAAAATACATTAAAGTCTACAAGGAATCAAGCAGGTCCAGGAAAAGGGATCACAGATGCGAGGAACTGGTGATCATGAACAAGACCAACAAACAAACACCAGAAGATGATGGTGGAATCAAAGGAAATGCTCAGCAGTGCCTTGTCCCTCCCCTGGGGCAAGATCCTCTCTTCCGGTGCCTTTGTCTCAGTCTTTCTTTTCACTGTCTCTATCCCCTCCCCAGCACTACTCCCTCCCACCCAGCTGATAAAGAGGAGGAGCCACTACTACCCTTCCTGCTACATCCCTTTGCTTGAGAAAAGTGCAAGGTGCAGCTAGGTGGTGCAGTGAGTAGAGCACCAACCCTAGGGTCAGGAGGACCTGAGTTCAAATCTAGCCTCAGACATTTGACTATCTTAGGGGCAGCTAGGTGGTGCAGTGAGTAGAACACCAGGGCTGGTGTCAGGAGGACCTGAGTTCAAATCCGGCTTCAGACACATCTACTAGCTGTGTGACCTTGGACAAGTCACTTAACCCCAATTGCCCTGCCTCCACCCCTGCAAAAGAAGAAAAATGTGCAGCATCCATTTTCTGTTGTTTCTGTACTTTCCCTGCCTTTTATGCAACTCCCTAAAAGTCACTGGTTTACCTGGAATTGCTACGGAATTTAGTCTGGTGTCTAGGTTCAACTCTTTCACTTTTGCTTCTGAAACTTTAAATGTTTATCCTGAAATGTTTAGTCCCTTAGATCCCTAATTCCCTTGATGATTTTTCTAGAATATAACACTCAGTTGAATTTCTAGTACACTGAGTTTGAGCAGAGGTTCTTAATCTTTTTGTCTCTTGGAATCCTTTTGGTCTGATCTGGTGAAATCTATGGGTCTCTTCTTATAATAATGTTTTTAAAGGCACAAAATACATAGAATTACAAAAGAAATCAATTATATATTATTTTTTAAAATTAAAAACAAGTTTATGGGCCTCAAAGATCCTTGGGCTAGAACATTTCTATGAGTATTTGTGTGTGCACACATACAACACACACACATAAACATACAAACATATGTGAGAGTGGGTAGAAAATTGGCCTTGGAGTCAAGAACACTTTGATTCAAAGGGTGATGTGAGAGTCAGTAGTTGTGTGACCAGGGGCAAAGCACTTAATTCTCAGAATTCCAAGCAGCTCTAAGACTAGACAAATGACTTCCTGCTCTGAATTAGTGAAGAGGAGTTTTACATAAGGGATTCTCAGAATTAATCAGCTCACATACTGAGAGCAAATGCACACCCTAGAATATACAGTAAGTTCAAATGGAGAGTGAGATGGGTATAGAATTGGAGACAGGGATGAATCATGATTGAGAATTTCTGTATGACTTTAAATGCTACCAAGCTACTCGCTGTCACGAAAGCCTACTTCCTTAATAATTTTCTGATTCACAATATAGGGACTGTGACTTTTGGAACTCCATGATCCCAGAAGAATTAAAGCTACTGGTACAGTAAGATCTCTCAATCCAAATCCCATCTCTGACACTTATCTTTGGAACCTTGGACAGCTCCCATCTTCTGGGACCTGATTTTCCTCAGTCAGAAAAAGAGGTGACTGGACAACATGATCTCTACATTCTTTCGTGGCTCTAACCTTGATAATTCCATGACCTTCAGAGTGTTCATGCCTGAGAGAAAATGCAGAGAGCAGGTTGTAGCAATGCAAAGTGGAAACAACAAATGAACTAGATAGAAACTTGTTCCAGGGATAGGCAGAGATGGGTTTGAACCCAGAATAATTTAGCAGTCAGTTTATCCCTCTCTTTTGCCAGTACAACTTCTATTAAAGGTATCTGTGAGTAAGTTACCTCCCCTAGTAGGATATAAATTCTCTTAATCCCAAGGACTACATATCATTCCATCTTTGAATCTTCAAGTGCTTAGAAAGATTTTTGTAAAATGATGCAGAGTGAAAAACATAGAGAAAGAAAAAACATACATAATCTTAATTTTGCATAAACACAAAAATCATCCAGAAAACCACATGGGAAAAATGATTTCAGAAAGCAGCAAGGAAGCAAACAAATTTATTTGTTATCATCTTGTGGAACTAATTGTACATACACTTTATTTAACAAAGTAAATAAAGGAGGTTACTGTTTCACATATGCTAATGTTTTTCAAAAAAAAGCATTTGTTTTGCTAACAATGAGTAATTTTGGAATAAAGAGGAAAACAAAACAAAATTGGGAGAACTGATCTAGTATAAGAAATTTCAGTGATTTTGCCAAAATGTTTAATTAAAAAAAAATCAGGCACATGATTCACAAACTTAAGAAGATCTATTGCCACGTAATGGCATCTTTGGTGTGTCACAACAAAGACTGGCAAGGAAAGACAATCATTTTTTAATCTCTGAGAGCTCCAAAGGATGTGGTAGCTGGTGACATTTGTTATCAATTTGACTCTCCAGTATTTAATAAAAGATGACTATGCCCCACATGATTACATCTACCCAGTTATTCTCCATCATAGATTCTAGGATATGGGTTTAACAGCACTGTAAAACTGAGAATCTTTGTCTTTCATTTTAACTTACTGATGTTTTCTAAGGGTTTCCCATGTTAAACGTACAAGGCTTTTCATCAGGATAGTTCATCTCATAGGTGAGTGTCCACCAATGCTAGGAAATTAACTACATTGTACTGGGAGGATACACCATGTAAGGATGATGGTTAACAAGGTGTATTTTTTGACTGAAGACGTTACCACATTCATTATATTCAAAGGGTTTCTTCTCTTTATTGTGAACTTTGTGGTGTCTTTCAAGGTGTCCCTTCAAATTAAAGGCTTCCCCACATTCATCATATCCAAAAGGTTCTTCTCTAATATGAGCTTTCTGATGACAAGCTTTTCAAGATGTCCCACCAGACTGAAATCTTTCTCATACTCATTATAATCAAGACTTCATTCCCAAGATGAGATACCTGACATTTATTATAGTATATCTATGGACTGAAAGCTCTCCCATATTCATTATAAATAAGCAACTTTACTCCAGTATGACTTTTGTTATTGTTTTTAAGTTGTTCAGTTGTATCCGATTCTCCATGACCCCATTTGGGGTCACCACTGGAGTGGTTTGCCATTTCCTTCTCCAGCTCATTTTACAGATGAGGAACTGAGGCAAACAGGGTTAAATGGTTGCCCAGAGTCACACAGCTAGTAAGTGTCTGAGGCCATATTTGAACTCAGGAAGATGGGTCTCCCTGACTCAGATCCCAATACTCTATCCGTTATGCCACTTAATAGTTCCATCAGTATGATTTACCTGATGTTAATAAATTTTACCTTCCTACTTAAGGTTTTGCCACATTCATTACACTTAAGAGGATTCATTACAGTATTAGTTCTTTGATGTATAATAAAGGGTCTTTTCTCCCTGATGGTTTTCTTATATTTATAACCTTCAAAGCATTTCATTCCTGTATGAGTTCTCTGATGTTTATACAAGGCTGTATATTGACACCTTATTTATTTAACTTCTGTGCAGGGTACATCCTGCGAAATGCCAGGCTGGATGAATCAAAAGCTGGAATTAAGGTTGTTGGGAAAAATATCAATAGTCTCAGATATGCAGATGATACCACTCTTTTAGCAAAAAGTAAAGAAGAATTAAGCCTCCTGAGGAGGGAAAAAGCAGAGCATAAAAGCTGACTTGAAGCTTAACATAAAAAAACTAGGATCTTGGCAACTGCTTCCATCATTTCCTGGCAAAGAGTAGGAGAAGAAATGGGAGGAGTGTCAGATTTTATACTCAGGCTCAAAGATCACTGCAGATGGTGACTGCAGCTATGAAATAAAAAGACATTTGCCCCTTGGAAGGAAAGCTATGGTAAATCTGGACAGCATACTAAAAAGCAGAGATATCACCTAGTTGATAAAGGTCAGTATAGTTAAAGCTATGGTTTTTCCAGTAGCAATGTATGGCTATGAGAGTTGGAGTATAAAGAAAGCTGAACACCACAGAATGGATGCTTTCAAATTGTGATATTGGAGAAGACTTTTGAAAGTCCCTTGGACAGCAAGGAGATCAAATCAGTTAACACTTAAAGAAATTAATTCAGACTGTTCACTGGAAGATGAAGTACTGAAGATGAAATACTTTGGCCACATAATGAGAAGACAGAACTCATTCAAAAAGAGCCTAATGTTGAAAAAGATTGAAGACAAAAGAGAAGGGGACGGGAGGGGATGAGATGGATAGATAGTGGCATGGAAACAACAAACATGAACTTGGACAGACTTTCAAGAGATGGTGGAAGACAGAAGAACCTGGTGTGCCATGGTCCATTAGGTCATGAAGAATGGGACATGACTGAAGGACTGAACAACAACATGGAGGATCAAAGAAAAGAAAGGACCTTCGTTTGGGGTGAGCTAGAATGATAGAGACTGACAAAAGACAGAAGACGGAGCTGCTGCTTAATCTTAATTTTCTTGGCAAAGATACTGGAGTGGTTTGCCATTTTCTTCTGCAGCTCAATTGACAGATGAGGAAACAGAGGCAGAGTTAAATGACTTGCCCAGGGTCACTTAGTAAATGCCTGAAGCTGGATTTGAACTCAGGGAGATGAGTGTTCCTGACTTCAGGACTGACACTCGATCTACTGTGCTGCAGAGTTCAGAAGCAGATTTGGAAACTAACTACATAATTTGTGCTTTTTGTTAGTCAGATGTACCATTAAAATCATATTATAAACAATGAAGGTTTTCAGTTTTCTGGGTGGTCATTTTATACTCTTATTTGTATATCTGAATATTTATCTTTATGGTTATGAAATTTTAGTAAAAAGAAAAATAAATTGAAATTACTAACACCTCTTTCCTCACAATTGGAAACTATGATGTCTGAGATACATAAGGGGAAAGTGACTTATCAAAGTGAAAGGTGGCAGAGTGAATAGAGATTTGGACCTGGAGTCAGGAAGACCTGAGTTTAAATCCAGACACTTCCTAGCTGTATGACCCCGGAAAGGTCACTTCACCTCTGTTTGCCTCAGGTCCCTCATCTGTAAAGCGGTACAATAATAGCATCTGGGTAATCATGGGGCTAAAATGAGATGTTTGTGCAGTGCCTTGTAAACCTTAGGACAGTCTATGACTGCTAGCTGTCATCACCATCATTATTGTTGTTACCATCGGAGCACACTCAGCAAGGCAGCCCCAATTCTTCACCAGAGGCCTGCGATGGTTAAGTCTCACTCTCTCCAACACTTTAAGGCTGCTCCCCACTGACCAGCTGAGTGGTGCCTGCTTTGACTCCCTCCCTCACCTGGACAGGGCTTCTTAAGCCTTCTCCCTCTGGCCTCCATAAGGGAGGCTGCATTGAGTTTACAAACAGGAAGCTCCATTTGTGGACACAGAATTGGGAAAGTTCTGGGAACAGAAGGACAGCTTAGAGTTCAAACACCGGGCAAGAGAACATGACAGCGAAGGGGCAGTCTTTAGAGGGAATGTTTGCCCTGAGGGTCTGGGCAGTGAGGACCCTCCTGAGTTCAGCACAAGGAAGCTATGGGATCTCCCCCTGTGAGCAGCAGAGCTCGCACCTGGGAACAGGCAACAAAGACATGCCATCCGTATGCTGCAAAGGATTTGGAGACCTCCTGCTATTATTAACCTCAGATCTGCCCTTCATAACTCACACACAGGGCATGTATCAGGCACATGTGAAAAGAACACTGGGTGTTATTATCAACAGTAACCACCTTCTGAATCTGGTAGGAAGCCACCGCACCCAGAAAGACCAGGTTCTCCCTCAAAGTGCTCGGGCACCACCTCTCTCCAAAGGACCCTCTAAACAGAGTTCACAGATCTCCCCTCCTTCCCACTGGAGTGCACTGCCACATCCTGGAATGTCACTGATTCCTGGAGCATCAAACACATCCCTGCTTATCCAAGGACCATCCACATGTGGATCGTGGGGAAGACACACCAGGGGCATAGGGAGAGGTCCATGCATCTTGCCTGTATCTGCCCACTTTGCAGCTTACAGAGATTTTCTCTACTGTTCAAGGTCACCCTGACACATTGTCTCTCAAGGCCTCCACCACAAATTCCAAACCACCCAATACAATCAACAGCAACCCCATTCGCACAGGGCAGAGTGTGCTGGAGATGGAATCAGGAAGACCTGAGTTTGAATTCTGCCTCAGACACGTTCTAGCTGGGTGGACTTGGGTAGGTTCTGTGACCCCTCTGGGCCCTGGTTCTTCGTCTATAAAATGAGAAGCCTGGACTTGATGGCTTCTAAGTTTCCTTCCAGGTCCAGCTCTATGATCCTGCCATTCACAAAGCTCTGGATATTCCTTTCAAACTCACTGTATCACCACTGCATGGGCGATCACCACCTCTGAAGGTAATTCACACAGATGAAATCTGGAAATGGGAGCTCTGCCCTTTGCTGACCCACAATGCAACACAACTTTCTCTACCAGGGAACTGCCCCCTTTTGCTCTTGTAAGGCCAGAAAAAAAATCCCCCCAGTTACTTCAACAAGCATTTATTTGTTTCTACTGTGTAGTTAGTCAACAAGCGTTTATTGAGCACCTACTGTATGCCAAACACTGTGCTGGGTGCTGGGGATATCAAGAAGAGTAAAAGACAGATCCTGTCCTCAAGAAGCTCACAATTGAATGGGGAGAGATGACATGCAAACAACTCTGCATGGCTGGGTGCTAGGGAAGATACCAAGAAAACCTGGTCCCTACCCTCCTGCAGGACAGCTAGGTCACGCAGTAGATAGAGCACCAGGCCTGGAGTCAGGAAGACCTGAGTTCAAATCCAGTCTCAGACACTTCCTAGCTGTGTGGCCCTGGGCACATCACCAAACCGCTGTCTTCCTCAGTTTCCTCATCTGTAAAATGGATGTGATAGTAGCACCTCTCTCCCAGGGCTGTTGTGAGAATCCAAAGAGATATATTTGTAGAGCACTTTGCAAACCTTAAGGTGCTCCATAAATGTTGATTCTCTGTTACATAATTTGGGGGATTTACATAGGCAGTCTTCCCTGCTCCCCCAAAGATGTGGATTATGTGGTTTCTGTTTAAAAAAAACCAACAAGTAAAGGTAAAAAAGGCTATTCTAAGGTCCATCCTAAAGTCTGGAATAAATGCTGTCTCACACAGGATCACACAACCTGTAAGTGTCTGAGGCTGGATTTGAACTCGGATCTTCTTGATTCCAGGTCTAGCACCTACCCTATCTACTGTGCCCACCACCCACCCGAAGGAAGAAGACTAGCAGCCGATACGCCTAAAAATCCACAGGAGATAAAATTCAAGTGAAGAGCCAGGAGTCAAAGCCATAGCCTCAAAAATCTACCCACAATCCCCAAAGTTTGGCACTAGATGAAGAGCAGCAGGTCCTGAACACAAGGAGACAAATTTGACCCACAGTCTTGGTAGCATGAAATCCATGAGTGGACCTTGACTCTGAACCTCGTTCAAAAGAAGCAGGGTCTATAAGAGGAAAAGCGTAGAGATGGGAGTGAAGTAATATGGTATATTAAGAAGGAAGTTATTCATGTCAGGAAACCCAGGAACTAGAAAGGTGAAGCAGGCTGAAGAGCGTTTGGGTGAAGATCAACGTGGGGGAGAAACAGAAGCGACTTTATCATTGGACTGGACTACAGACCACTGATGCAGTAAGAGGAAGTAAATGAGGACTATGAGAAACATCCTACAACCCTGGCCCAGAGGTGCGATGGAGAAGTGATACGGGGCTTGCGATAACCAGACCTCCTCCGGAGCCTCTCTGTCCAAACCAGAGCACCAAATGATCTCTTGACTTCCCTTAGGTTCATCTTCCAAAACATGGAGGAAGCAATGAGGGGACATTCTTTTCTGGATCTGATTTTCATTTGTAGCTGAGGGCAAGGGACCACTCCATTCTAGAGTTCGTGACAGAAAAGCTGAGAAACCACGGGGATACTAAGCTTAGAACAAGCTGGAGCTAATGGAGGAACCGAATGGTAACAGAAGAGGTGGAATTTTTAGCCCTATGGGGGAGGAGGGGAGAGGATCAGAAAGGGCTCTAATTCAACTTATCCTACATGGTGATTTGTTGGGTATGGTGTGTGGAGGTGTGTGTGTGCTTATGTGTGTGATTGGGGGAGGGGGAGGGTGGGGAGTCTTGGTCATGTATGGGTAGGACTGAAGACCCTGTGACATCCCTGATATCCCTGGGATGCTGAGTTTTTCATTCATCTGAGTTTAAAATGTACACTTATAAACCCTATTTTGCCTTCACTTCCATTGACAAGCTATTCAGATATCTAAACAAGAGCAAAGGAAAAGATGACAAAATGAGCACAGGATTAAACCAAAGAGCAGACTTTAACAACTCTCCATGAGTCTGTACATTTCTGTTATTTGCTAATTCTTTTTTTTAATTTTTTTTATTTAGTTGTCAGCATTGATTTTCACAAGAGTTTGAATTACAAATTTTCTCCCCATTTCTACTCTCCCCCCCAATCCAAGATGGCATATATTCTGCTTGCCCTGTTCCCCAGTCAGCCCTCCCTTCTGTCACCCCACTCCCCTCCCATCCCCTTTTCCCTTTCTTTCTTGTAGGGCAAGATAAATTTCTACGCCCCATTGCCTGTGTTTCTTATTTTCTAGTTGCATATAAAACCTTTTTTTTGTTATTGAACATCTGTTTTTAAAACTTTGAGTTCCAAATTCTCTCCCCTCTTCCCTTCCCACCCACCCTCCCTAAGAAGTCAAGCAATTCAACGTAGACCACATGCGTATCATTATGTATAACCCTTCCACAACACTCATATTGTGAAAGAGTAACTATATTTTGCTCCTTCCTAACCTATCCCCCTTTATTGAATTTTCTCCCTTGGCCCTGTCCCCTTTCGAAAGTGTTTGTTTTTGATTACCTCCACCCCCATCTGCCCTCCCTTCTATCATCCCCCCCTTTTTTTATCTTCTTCCTCCTTTTTTCCTGTGAGGTAAGATACCCAAATGAGTATGTATGGTATTCCCTCCTCAAGTCAAATCTGATGAGAACAAGATTCACTCATTCCCCCTCACCTGCCTTCTCTTCTTTTCCTACAGAACTGCTTTTTCTTGCCACTTTTATGCAAAATAATTTACCCCATTCTATCTCTTCCTATCTCCTTCTCTCAATATATTCCTCTCTCATCTCTTAATTCGATTTTATTTCTTTTAGATATCTTCCCTTCATCTTCAACTCACCCTGTGCTCTCTCTCTCTCTCTCTCTCTCTCTCTCTCTCTCTCTCTATATATATATATATATATATATATATATATATATATATATATAATATATATGTACATATATACATATATATACACACACATACATATACGCATACATACACACTCACACATACATATATATATATACATAAACATATATATACATATATATGTATATATATGCATATTCCCTTCAGCTACCCTAACACTGAGGTCTCATGGTCTCATGAATCATACACGTCATCTTTCTGTGTAGGAATGCAAACAAAACAGTTCAACTTTAGTAAGTCCCTTGTAATTTCTTTTTCTTGTTCTTTTTCTTGATTACCTTTTCATGCTTCTCTTGATTCTTGTGTTTGAAAGTCAAATTTCCTATTCAGTTCTGATCTTTTCACTGAGAAAGCTTGAAAGTCCTCTATTTTATTGAAAATCCATATTTTGCCTTGGAGCATGATACTCAGTTTTTCTGGGTAGGTGATTCTAGGTTTTAATCCTAGCTCCATTGACCTCCGGAATATTGTATTCCAAGCCCTTTGATCTCTTAATGTAGAAGCTGCCAGATCTTGGATTATTCTGATTGTGTTTCCACAATACTCAAATTGTTTCTTTCTGGCTGCTTACAATATTTTCTCCTTGATCTGGGAGCTCTGGAATTTGGTGACAATATTCCTAGATTTCTTTTTGGGATCTATTTGAGGAGGCAATCTGTGGATTCTTTCAATTTCTATTTTGCCCTGTGGCTCTAGAATATCAGGGCAGTTCTCCTTGATAATTTCTTGAAAGATGATAATCTAGGCTCTTTTTTTGATCATGGCTTTCAGGTAGTACAATAATTTTTAAATTATCTCTCCTGGATCTATTTTCCAGGTCAGTGGTTTTTCCAATGAGATATTTCACATTGTCTTCCATTTTTTCATTCCTTTGGTTCTGTTTTATAATATCTTGATTTCTCATAAAGTCACTAGCTTCCACTTGCTCCAATTTAATTTTTAAGGTAGTATTTTCTTCAGTGTTCTTTTGGACCTCCTTTTCCATTTGGCTAATTCTGCCTTTCAAGGCATTCTTCTCCTCATTGGCTTTTTGGAGCTCTTTTGCCATTTGAGTTAGTCTATTTTTTAAGGTGTTGTTTTCTTCAGTGTATTTTTCAGTATTTTTTGGGTCTCCTTTAGCAAGTCATTGACTTGTTTTTCATGGTTTTCTCACATCCTTCTCATTTTTCTTCCCAATTTTTCCTCTACTTCTCTAACTTGCTTTTCCAAATCCTTTTTGAGCTCTTCCATGGCCTGAGACCAGTTCATGTTTTTCTTGGAGGCTTTTGTTGTAGGCTCTTTGACTTTGTTGACTTCTTCTGGCTGTATGTTTTGGTCTTCTTTGTCACCAAAGAAAGAATCCAAAGTCTGAGACTGAATCTGGGTGCGTTTTTGCTGCCTGGCCATATTCCCAGCCAACTAACTTGACCCTTGAGTTTTTCAGCGGGGTATGACTGCTTGTAGAGTTAAGAGAACTATGTTCCAAGCCTGGGGGGATGTGCCAGCTCTGCCACACCAGCACTCCTCCTTCTCCAAGAACCCCCAACCCGGACTGGACTTAGATCTTCAGCGGGCTCTTCACTCCTGCTCTGATCCGCCACTTAATTCCTCCCACCAGGTAGGCCTGGGGCCGGAAGCAACTGCAGCTGTAGTTCTGTAGCTGCCCCACCTCCTCTGCCCCCAGGGCAGTGGCCAAACCATGAACTCCTTCTTAAACTCTGTCCCCAGCAGCTTTTTCCACTAACCTTCTCTGTTATCTTTGGTATTTGTGGGTTGAGAAGTCTGGTAACTGCTGCAGCTCACTCATTCAGGGCACTAGGGACCACTCCAACCGGCTCCTGGTCTGGTTGGTCCTCGCCACCCACGCTGGGCTCTGCTCGGCTCCGCTCCCAGCTCCGTGGGGGATAGACCTCACCCAGAGACCACACATGATGTCCTGGGCTGGAGCCCTGCTTCCTTCTGCTATTTTGTGGGTTCTGCAGTTCTAGAATTGGTTCAGAGCCATTTTTTATAGGTTTTTGGAGGGACTTGGCGGGGAGCTCATGCTAGTCCCTGCTTTCCAGCCACCATCTTGTATTTGCTAATTCTTGACCCTAATTAACCCCACCCCCAAAAGAGTCTATTGGTATGAACACAGCAGTATCCAGCTCATCCTGACTTCTAGGGGGGAAGTGAGGAGCACGAGTGAATGGGCTGTGGGCTATACCTTTGGAGGACACAACAGAGATCTCAGATCCATCAAGTTAAATCTTTTTGTTTGTTTCTTTGTTTTAAAAAAAAAAAACAGCAAAAGCCCCAAAGTGACAAGGGGCTGCTAGGTGGCACCATAATGCACAGAGCTCTAGGCCTGGAGTCAGCAAAACTTCTATTCCTGAGTTCAAATCCAGTCTCGAACACTTCCTAGCTGTGTGACCTGGGCAAGTCATTTCACCTTGTTTGCCTCAGTTTTCTCTTCTGTAACATGACCTGGAGAAGGAAATGACAAACCATTCCAGTATTTTTTGCCAAGAAAACCTCAAACTGAAGTCATGAAGAGTCAGTCACAACTGAAATGACTGAAGAACAACAGTAAAGTGGCAGAACTGAAGAAAGACTTGAAAGGGAAAACAGGACAACCATATTTTTGTCTGTCCACTTACTATTTGCTTGGTTCTATTTTGTTCAAGGCTGAGGGTTCTGGGTAAGATCTCCTCCCTTATTTAGTATATTTTGGATAACTTCTTTTCAATGCTGATTGTTAAGTGAACAAAAGTTGTTTTAAATGAAAAAAGCAAAAAGAATGGACACATATACATGAAAGATCTATGGTTTTAGCAGAGCAGGGAACTCCCGGGATGGAAAAAACATTCTACCAACACAGATCAATATACATTTATGACTTAGTGGATAAGTCCTAGGGCTAGAGAATGGGGGAGTGCATTACACGAGGCACATAGAGACTAAAAGACCTCTCCACAGTCACAAAACCACCAAGCAGCAGGAGGCAGGACTCAAATCCAGGTCATTTTGACCCCAAGTCCAGCACTTTATCTAGTGGGCCTCACTGTCTCCACTCAAAGTGTAATGAAGGAGAAAAAAAAATGATTGTAAGAGATTTAACCCTCCAGACTAAGGTACCGTTTAATTGAAACTTGTTTTTATATAATATTCCTTTCTGAATATAGCTTCCTTGCTTCTACCTGGTGAAAAACTCCTTCTAATAAAGGAAATAAAGAAAGGAAAGGAAGAGAAAGAAGGAAAAGAAAGGAAGAGAAAGAAAGAAAAGAAAGAAAGAAGAAAGGAAAAGAGGGAAGGATGGAAAGAAAGGGAGGGAGGGAGGAAAGAAAGAAGAAAAGGAAGAGAAAGAAAGAAAAGGAAAGAAGGAAGAAAAAGAAAGGAAGGAAGGATGGAAAAAAGAAGAAAAGAGAGAGGAAGGGAAGGAAGGAAGAAGGAAGAAAAAGAAAAGAAGGAAGAAAAAGAAAAGAAGGAAGAAAAAGAAAAGAAGGAAGGAAGAAACAAAGAAAGAGAGAAGGAGGGAAGAAGGAAAGAAGAGAAGGAAAGGAAAAAAGAAAGGAAAGAAGGAAGGGAGGAAGAAAAAAGAAAAAAGGAAGGAAGAAAGAAAGAGAAAGGAAGGAAGAGAGGAAAAAAAGAAAGAAAGAAAGAAAGAAAGAAAGAAAGAAAGAAAGAAAGAAAGAAAGGGAGAAAGAAAAAAGGAAGGAAGGAAGGAAGAGAACAGTTTTAACACCTCAACAGAGCCTTGCAATGCTCTATACCCATCATTCCCAACATAGAAAGAAGGATGGTGCGTTTCCTCATAAGCCACAGTTCTAAAAATAGAGGACCCATAGAATGGCCTAAAGATATTCCTAAAAGAGGTTTGAGACTGTAAGGGTAAACACCTTACAAGCCTGCTGAAATGTAATAAGGGAAAGGGTGGCTTTTCATTTAACAAATGTCTTGGGAAAGGCTAATTAGGGAGAAAAATCACTTTGGATCCATGTTCCATAGGAAAGTCACAATCAATAGATTAATGCAATATGTGTGTGTTTATGCATACATGTGCCCTTGGTATATAAACCTGGAAGATAAGGGAATATTTTCATTATTCTAAATATGGAGGAGATATTTCTTTCTTCTACTGCTTCAGTATTCTAGAAGCTCTCAGGGAAAAGATTGGTGAATTCAACTATGTAAAAGAAATAAGCTCCACAGTGAAAGCAAAAAACCCTATTATTAAAAAAGAAAAATAGTAGAAAAGTTGTTTTCTTATAAATAGGCAAAAGCTTGATATGCAAAATGTAAAGGTTTTTAACTTTTTAAAAATTAACAAACATTTTCTCTTTTTCCCAGCATCCCCCATGGAGGAAAAAAGCCCTCATGACAAATATGCAATAATCAATTCCCTCATTGGCCTCGGTTAAAAAAATCAAGAAAAGGTATGTGTCAATCTGCAGCCATTCCTTCTGTGGAGAAGACAGAGAGATGTCCAGAGAGATGTTAGGAGGTCAGGAGGTTGGGAGCTCTCTTCATCATTAGTCTTCTGCATCTGGGCATTGCTAGAATTTACAGGGCATTTCACAAAATTTGGGATGGGTTGCTTGGGTTTTTGTTTTTAGCTACATTGGGATAAAGAGGAAGACTGAAGAAGGGATAAGCCCGCTGCTCTCAGGTAATGGAACCACAATAATAATGATAATAAAAGTAATAGCTATCATTGACACAGCATTTCAAGGTCTGCATTACGCACAGAATCTCATGTGATGCTGGGGGCCATCTGCAGTCACCCTGATGACTATCTGGTTACTAGACCCAGATGGCTCTGGAGGAGAAAGCGAGGCTGGCGACCTTGCTCAGCCCTCCCTCGCTCCAATCCAGTTCACTCGCATGTCATGGTCCTCTTTGAGAACAAAGGACAAACAACGACAACCCCGTGAAGTAGGGGCTATTAGTATCCCCATTTTACATACGAGGAAACCGAAGCAGAACACGCTTAAGTGACTTCCCCGGGAATCATACAGCTGATTTGTCTGAGGAGGGATTTGAACTCAGATCTTCCTGACCCAATCACTGGGCCACCTCCCTTGGCTCTTAAATAAGATGACTAAAAGAAGGCAGAACTGCACAGTTGTCATTTTGCTTCCATTTTCTCGGCCAAGGACAGGAGAACAGTCATTGGATCAGGAGGGAAAGAACCAAAATGGTCAGTCAACTAGCATTTATTAAGCTCCTACTGTGTGTTGGACACTGTGCTAAGCACTTGGGGTACAAAGACAGGTCTAAGACAGTCCCTGCTCTCAAGGAGCTCAACCTAATGAACCCAAACCCAGGATTTGCAGGGATGGGGATTAAGGAAGAGTTCAAGTTGCCTGCTTGGAGGCATGACAACCCTGGGTTCTGACCGAGAATGTGAACACTCAGCCTGTCTGGTGATTTCTGAAAGACTCCTGGGAATGGGACCAGAGAAAAGGAAATGTCCCAATCCCCACAGGCAATAAAATGTTAGTTCTAATGCCTGGCACATAATAAGTACTTCATGAATGCCCATTGGCTAATCGCCTGTTGTTGATAAATAAGATGAATTATAACAGAGTCAACGTAAAATCTTGTATATGGATTTTGAAAATCAGTTTCACAAGGGTAACATGGAAAGGACGTGACTAGACAGCAGCTGATCTGAAAAAGATCTGGGGGTTTTAGTGGCCCTCCAGCTCCATGAGTCAGTGTTACGGCACGGCCCCAAGAAAGTGAAGGTGATCAATCATGGGTGGCCACAAGAGAGGCATCATGTCCAGAATGAAGAAGGTCTGCTGTCATCCAGACAACTGTGCTCAGTTCTGGTCACCACAGTTTAAGGGCAGTGAAAACTAGACAGCAACCAAAGGAGAGCAACCAAGATGGCAGAAGGCCTTGGGCCCATGACAGATGAGGATCAGTGGAAAGGCTTTGAGAAGTTTAGTTTGGAGAGAGAAGACTCAGGGGGAACATCCCACTTTCATTCTATTTGAAGGACTTGTGCATGGAAGGGAGCCTAGATTTGTCCTGCCGGAACCAGAGGGCAATGTCAGGGACAATGGGGAGGTGATCAAAAGGCCAATTAGGCTGGAGGTTGGGAAGATTAATTCTTTGATTGTTTGTCAAACGCAGGTCCTTGTATCAGACCTGGGTAGGCAGAAGTCATAGAAGACAAGAAAGTGGGCATTTCAGGAGAGAGAAGGAACCTTGACTCACCTGAGATTTGGCTGTCAGGATCTCTGGTGTGATTCCTGTCTCCTCTTTGATGTTCCGGTCTTGTCAAGGACTCGGCATTGAGAAGCAGAACTGTCTGCTCATAAGGAAGGCCAACCCTGCCAGACTCTCCCCAGAGTCATGGAGGTCAGAATTTCCCATGCGCCATGTGGGTCTGAAGCCTACAATCCCTGGGATTGGAGCAGGAGCTCCCAGGACCCTCAGAGGTATTTCGTGACCCAATCCAAAATCAGAGGAAAGGGATGGGAACATGAGTGCCTGAGGCTTTGAGTCTGCCCCAGGGGTCATGGCTCCAAAGGCCAGAATTCTGCTCTGGGCATTAGGACACACACCTCTTGTTGCCAAGTTTCATTGTACCCCCCATCTTCCTTCTTTCCACTCACATGGCCTCTGCTGGAGCCTCATCCTCCTCTCTAGACTATGACAACAGCCTCTATCCCAGCTGGTCTCCCTACTTCCAAGGTCTCTCCTCTCCAGTTCACCCTTCATATGGTAGCTGATGAACAGTGTTGACATACCCTAGACAAAGGCCCAATCATGCCACTCCCTAACTCACAAATATTTAGGAGCTTCCTAATTCCTTGAGGGGGAAAGAGAAAAAGCTCAGAGTGAGCTCTAAAAGTCTCCACAGTCCAGCAGAGTACCCCAGGGATCTATGCTTGACTGTCTGCTTTCTAACATTTTTATCAATGACTTGGATAAAGACATAGATGACACACTCATCAGATTTGCAAAGGACACTAAGCTGGGAAGGGTTGCTAACACACTGCACGACAATTAGGATGCCAAAGGATCTGAACAGATTTAAACCATTGGGCTGACTCAAATTGAATGGAATTCAACAGAGACAAAGATAAAGTTTCAATCTGGGGTTCAAAAATCAATATCAAAAATATAAGAAGGAGGAGGCCTAGAGAGAAACTCATCTGAAAAGGATCTTGGGGTCTAAGAAGACTACAGAACATCAGTATCAGCCAATGGTGATAGGGCAATCAAAAGCCAATTCAGTTCTAGGCTTCATTAAGAGAGGAAGACAAATGAATCAAGAACACCTTTCTCAGAAAAACTGAGTATAGTCCTACAGGGAAAAGATGAATCTTGAATGAAATAGAAGACTTCCAAACATTGCTGATGAAGACACCAGAGCAGAATAGATCATCTGAAATGCAAACATGGGAGTTAAGAAATTGAAATGATGGAAAAGCAAACAATGCCAATGGTTTTTAAAGAGGAAAAGTGCTCCTCTCCTTTGACGACTTGCTGGGGGCACACAACATTTTAGGAAGGACCCTCACAAGCTAAAGATCATCCAGGGAGGGCAGCCAGGGTAATGATAGCTAGCATTCCTCTAGCATTTGAAGGTTTGCAAAATGCTTTACAAATATTATTTCATTTGATCCTCACAATAGCCCTGGGGACAGCCATTCCCAGGGTGACCCAAAAATCATGTGTTCAGCAGAAAGAACTGGGGATGTCTACTAGAGAAGAGAAGACTTGGGAGCTGTCATGGCAGAGTCTTTGGGTATTGGAAAGGCTGATGTGTGGAAGAAGAATTAGGCTGGTCCTGATGACGCTCAGGGGAATGAAGCAGGCATAAGAGGCAGACGTGGCAAAGAGTCAAACCTGGATTTGACGTAAGAAAAGTTTCCTAACATTTGGAACTTTCCAAAAGCTGGTTGGCCCTTCTCTGGAGGTCTGCAAGCAAAGGCTACATTATCTCCTGTCAAGAAAGTCAGAGAGGATTTGTTTCTCAAGTCGAGGTGAGTCACCTCAGGTCAACAAGAATTTATTTAGTGCCTACTGTGTGTGCACTAAGCACTGGGCACACCAAGAAAGGCAAAAGACAGTCTGCTCTCAAGCAACTTACAGGTTAGTGGGGGCCTAATCATGTGGGAGGTGTGGCCAGTTGATTTTAGAAGGTGGTTTCCCGAGCTACCTTCTACTCTGTCTTCAAAGTTCAGCCCGCACGTCCCTCCTCCAGAAAGCCTTCCCAGGCTGCCCAGCCCTCATGGAACTCCTAGAGAACTGGGGAATCCCCCAGTGCTGACCACTTAGCATCTGCTGCCTTATTTGGTTTTATAATTAATATTGATAGGTCAATATATGCTTATTAAGCACCTACTATGCACCAACTCACACACGTGGCTCCAAGAAGCTGTAGCAGCACCCACACCCTGGGAACACCATCTCAGCAGATGGGCTAAACCAGGTTGAGGGTAACCAACAGGCCTCAAACCCATCAGTTAGTCTATCCCAAGTATGTGAAGACTTTCCCCATGGAATGGGTGGATGAGAACACTTTATTCCAATGGCCACGAAAGCAGCTGAAGAAGGCACTGTGGAGTGCTTGGGGCTTGGTCAGGCATCAAAGACACCAAGGTCATCCACTGCTCCCAGGGTGTAACCAGAATGGCCTTTGTTTTCTTTGAATGACTCAGCTTACCTCATTGAGCCTCTGGACACTGTGGCTTGCTCTTCCGGGGCAGGAAGCCCAAAGAGCATTCCAGGAAGCAGACAACTTCCTGTGTGATGAGTCATGGGGCTGGCTGAGGGGAGGTGTTAGCTCCAGAACCTGGTCTACGCTAGGGGGAGGGGCCAAGTCAAGAACCAATCGGCCCTGGTCATTCAGGCGGCGCTTGATGATGTCAAAAACTCTATAAGAGGGGAGAGGACAGCTTGAAGATCTCTCTCTTTCCTCTTCCGGTTGGTGTGGGAAGCAGCGGCAAGCAAGCGTGACTCTGGGCCAGCCCTTGCTCTCGGGCCGAGCCCAGATGTTGGTAACTATGAATTGTGTTGGGTCTGTCTGTTGATATTTATAATTTGTTTGTATTTTGGTTTTGAGGTTCGGGGTGCTGGTTTGTTTTTTCCCCTGAACTAAATGAATGTTTTGAACCTCAGGGTGCTGGTTTTTTCCCCTGAAGTAAGTCAATGAATCTGTATTTGGTCTGTCTCTTGATGCTTTTCTGTATGCTCCCCTGAACTAACTGAATGCTAACTGAATGCTGGTGTTTTCCCCTGAACTAAATGATTGTTGTCTGTATGCTAACTGAATGTTGGATTAAAGTAAGCTGGTCAACCCCTTCACTGTGCTTTCCTTGTTTAAGCAGATGAAAAGAACCTGTGCTTTCCTGGCGTCCCGGCAGCCTCCTGGGTACCGGCTGTGGGGGAGGGATCTTACGCCCCCACCGAAGCTGCTAGCTGGGTTGTTAAAACACAGGGCCATCACCAATTGTCTTGCCTTGTGTCCTGCCACTGGACTTCAATGACTGGAAGAAACAGTGAGGTTGATGACTTTGCACAGTTCTGCCTCACTCAAATCCAATTTTTATGCAAGTCAAGACATCACCCATGATGTCATAGATCCTCTTTGAAAAATGAAGGACAAACAACATTAAGCACCTACTATGCACCTGGCACTGTGCCAAGTGCCAGGGACACAAAAAGAGGCAAAAGACAGTCCCTGCCCTCAAAGAGCTCAGTCTAAAGTGAGGGAGAGGGAAGAGACAACATGCAAATATCTGTGTACAAACAAGTGCTACACAAGATAAACTGGAAATAATCAGTAGACGCAAGGCACTGGAGCTAAGGGGGCTTGAGAAAGGCTTTTCCTCAAGGCCCAATGAGAGTGTCAGCTTCCTGAAAGCAGGGTCCTTGTCCCCTTACCTATTTGGGCCACTTCTCACATCAGGCGCTAAGTGATTATACAATGGTGGTGATGGTCAAGTGATGTTGGTAACTCTCAGATGCTTCACTCCACTCCCCTCATGGTTTCTGCCGTTTGATAAGGCCATTTGCCAACTCCACCATCTAAGTCAGCCTTTTTAGTTTATCTCTTAAAGCACATTAACACTAAGAAGTATTGGTCAAGTCGTTAATGAGCTGGGTTTTTTATTTTTAGTGTTTTAAATACCTGGGCAGTAGGAGAGATCTTAGGTTACTGACTGCCTCCTGTACATACCTTCTGGTGATCACCGAGCTACTTACGGAAGAAAGAACAAGAAAAACAGAATCTTCCATAACATAAATAAACAAAGTCTGGGTTTTTCACGTAGATATTCAAATGGCCTGTACCTATATTGTGAGTTAAAATGGATCTTTTTCTCACATAAAATAATTTGTTGATAATGTTTTAACCAAAGGAAGGAAGGAAGGAAGGAAGGAAGGAAGGAAGGAAGGAAGGAAGGAAGGAAGGAAGGAAGGAGGGGAAAAACAGAAATCCATTTGGAACCTCGATAACTGATTGTTTTTGTTGCCTAGTAACAGACCATGGGACGATCCCACAGGAGCCTGGGAAGCTAGAGAAGAGGCTCATCATTTGTACTGATTTTATTACGGAGACGTAAGAATCAGCATCGATGGCCTGCTGCTGTTAGGGGTGATTTTTCACTTTCATGTTTAACCAACTGTGCAATAACAGCAAAAGTTGTTTGTGCAAAGAGCAGAAAAATGTATAAAATGTGGGACTTTTTGGACAGAATCACTTCTGTGTCTAGGAGAACGATGGAGGCTAATCAGGCAACAAACCAGCATCATACATAAGAGGCCCATCAGTCTGAGAGCTCCTTGAGGGCAGGGATGGTCTTTTGCCTTTTTTGTACCTCTAGGGCTTAGCACACTGCTGGGCACACCATGGGACCTTCATAAAGTTTGCTGAACGACTGATCAACCCACAAAGCAGTTCCCTTTTCTATAGTACTTTAAAGTTTCCAAAAGACATGATCTAGTTGAATCCTCTCAATAACCCAGGGAGGCAGATACTGCAGGCCTTGGATCCTCAGGACAGGTGAGGAAACAGTCTCAGAGAAATCAACCCACTCACAATTATAGTCAGGAAATAGGAAGAAGTCCCTCCACCCTACCCCCAATTAGTCAATCAACAAATATATTATTAAGCACCTACTATATGCCAGCCACTATGCTCAGGGCAGGGAATCCAGAGACGTAGCCATATACGTACATGTGCACACGCAGACACATACAGACCCAAGGGCATTCACATACATGCTGGGGCACATGGGCACTGACATGTACCTACACAAGAAGAAATACATGTGCCCTGGCATGTAGATGCAGACACACATGCATAGACACACACCTACATGTGCAGACATGCACAACACACATGTGCCCTGGCATGCAGAAGGACACACAGGGAAGACATGCGAGCACAGACACCTACATGCAGACCTACACCTGCACAGACCCACTCATACTTACACATATGAATGCAGATGCACCTGTGTGTATAGGCACACTCCCAGAATCCACCACTCTTAGCAGTGGTCAGATGGAAACTCCTCAATGGACACAAGTGGAGGAATTCCGGGAAATTGAGTTCTGTGGTTCATGTTGCTCAGGTTGGTGCACTCCTCCTTGCATGGGTCCTCCCCAGCCCCAGCAGGGCATTCCTGGGGCAACCAACTAGCCAGTCAACAAGCATTAATTAAGGTCCTACCCTGTGACAGGCACTGTGCTAGGGTGGCATAGCACTGGAGAGACCCAGACAAAAGTGAAACTCCCTGCCCTTAAGCTGTTTACATTCTAGAGGGGGAAAGAGGGTGACCCAAAAGAAGACTGCAGAAAAGGCAGAAAATAGGGTCCATTTTGGAGGGGGTTATGGGCCTGTGTAAAAGGCTGCTGTGGACAAGGAAGGCAACCATTCCAGGTCCAGGAGCTCAAAGATGAGTGTGCTGGCCTAGGCACATCTAGGGCCAGTTTGGCTAGAGTTGGAGTGCAGATTCGTTCACTCACTCATTAGCTAGACTTTACTTACTAAGTGCTTACTCGGGGCCAGGTACTGGGCTAGCTGCCGTAGCACTGGCATCTTTCCTGGCATTGGCTCCATGTGGGGCAGTCACATCTGCTATCCAATCCAGTCCAAGAGGCATTTATAAGTTCCTGCCCTTTGGCTGAAGTATCCATGTCCTGCCCCACCCCAAGTTCTGTTCTGGGCCCTGTTCTTTGTTCTTTCTAACTCCCTCCCATCCTCGATGACCTGGTCGGTTTCCTAGATCATCTCTCTTTCAGTGCCTTGTCACCAGCTGCCTATTGGATATTTCAAACTGGGTGTCCTGGAGACATCTGACACTCAGTATGCTCCAAACCAATCTTTTCTCCAAAACCCACTCTTCTGCCAAACTCCCCTGTTTCTGCCAAGGGCACCACCACCCTTCTGGTCATTCAGGTCCACAGTCTCAGTGTCATCCTGGGCTCCTCTTTCTCCCTCACTCCATACGGCCAATCATGTGATCACAGAATTATAGATTCACAATTGGAAGGAACCTGAAAGGTCATTAGGTACAGCCCCCTAATTTTAAAGATGAAGCAGAGGCTCAGGGACAGAGTATACACCTACTAAGCAAGTGTCTAAGGTGAATTCTGATCCCAAGCTTCCTTCACTCCAAATCCAACCCTCAGTTCTCTCAAATCAGTTTCCCCATTGTGTTATTTCCGTTTTGAATAGGACTGTTTCCCACCTGATTAATCTTGAGCCTGGCTATGATACCCTGTGAATAGTGTGGATTTTTACATGAATGATTAGATATTCCAAAAGGTTAATTACTTGAAATAAAAGAGAACTTTCATTATTAGGAAAACTATCAGCATAATTAATCACATCAACAACAAAACTAGCAGAAACCGTTTGATAATCTCAATAGATGCAGAAAAAATTTTGACAAAATACAACATCCATTCCTACTAAAAACTCTAGAAAACGTAGGAATAAATGGAGTCTTCCTTAAAATTATAAGTAGCATCAACCTAAAACCATCAGCAAGTGTTATATGTAATGGCAATAAGCAAGATGCATTCCCAATAAGATCAGGGGTGAAACAAGGATGTCCATTATCTCCCCTATTATTCAATTTGGTATTAGAAATGTTAGCTCTACAGACACAGGGTGAGTTGAGGATGAAAGGAAGATAGCTAAAAGAAATAAAATGAAATTAAGGGATGAGAGAGTAACTTACTGAGAGAGGGAGATAGGGAGAGATAGAATGGGGTGGATTATCTCCCATAAAGGTGGCAAGAGGAAGCAGTTCTAGGAGAGGAGGGGAGTGGGCAGGTGAGGGGGGAATGAGTGAACCTTGCTCTCATCAGATTTGGCCTGAGGGGGAATACCATACATACTCAGTTGGGTATCTTACCCCACAGGAAAGAAGAGGGAGGAAGATAAAAAAAAAAAAATAAAAGGCAGGGGGATGATGGAGGGGAGGGCAGATGGGGGTGGAGGTAATCAAAACAAACACTTTGGAAAGGGGACAGGGTCAAGGAAGAAAATTCAATAAAGCGGGATGGGTTGGGAAGGAGCAAAATGTAGTTAGCCTTTCACAACATGAATATTGTGGAAGGGTTATACATAATAATACATGGGGGGCCTAGGTTGAATTGCTCAACTTCTTAGGGAGGGTGGGTGGGAAGGGAAGAGGGAAGGGAATTTGGAACTCAAAGTTTTAAAATCAGATGTTCAAAAACAAAAAAAACTTTTTGTATGCAACTAAAAAATAAGATACACAGGCAATGGGGCGTAGAAATTTATCTTGCCCTACAAGAAAGGAAGGGAAAAGGGGATGAGAGGGGAGGGGGGTGATAGAGGGGAGGGCTGACTGGGGAACAGGGTAACCAGAATATACGCCATCTTGGATTGGGGGGGGAGGGCAGAAATGGGGAGAAAATTTGTAATTCAAACTGTTGTGAAAATCAATGCTGAAAACCAAATTTGTTAAATAAACAAATTGCATTAATTAAAAAAAAAAAAAGAAATGTTAGCTCTAGCAATAAGAGAAGAAAAAGAAATTAAATTAAAGGAATGAGAAGAGGCAAAGAAGAAACTAAGTTATCACTCTTTGCAGATGATATGATGATTTACTTAGAGAATCAAGTAAATAACTACTTGAAATAATAAAAAACTTTAGCAAAGTTGCAGGATATAAAATAAACCCACATAAATCCTCAACATTCCTATATATTACTAACAAAGCCCAACAGCAAGAAATAGAAAGAGAAATTCCATTTAAAGTTACCATAGACACTATAAAATATTTGGGAGTTTATCTGCCAAGACAAACCCAGGGCCTGTATGAACATAATTATGAAACATTTTTCACACAAATAAAGTCAGATCTAAACAAATGGAAAAACATCAGTTGCTGATGGTAGGCTGAGCTAATATGATAAAAATGACAATTTTACCTAAATTAATTTACTTATTCAGTGCCATACCAATCAAACTTCTGAAAATTATTTTACAGAGCTGGATAAAATATTAACAAAATTCATCTGGAAGAACAAAAGATCCAGAATATCAAGGGAATTAATGAAAAGAAATGCTGGGGAAGGTAGCCTAGCCATACCAGATGTCAAACTGTACTATAAAGCAGCAGTCATCAAAGCTATTTGGTACTGGCTAAGAAGCAGAGTGGTGGATCGGTGGAATGGGTTAGGTACACAAGTTGCAGTAGTTAGTAAAAAACTATAGCAATCTAATCTTTGATAAACCCAAAGAATCCAGCTTCTGGGCTAAGAATTCACTACTTCACAAAAACTGCTGGGATAATTGGAAAATGGTATAGCAGAAACTGGGCATAGACCAATATCTTACACCATATACAAAAATAAAGTCAAAATGAGTTCATGATTTAGGAATAAAGGCTGATACTATAAGTAATTTGGGAGAGCAAGGAATAGTTTACCCATCAGATCTATGGGAAAGGGAAGAATTCATGACCCAAAAAGAGTTAGAGAGCATTACAAAATGCAAAATGAATAATTTTGATTATGTTAAATTGAAAGGTTTTTGTATAAACAAAGCCAATGCAACAAAGGTCTGGCAGGAAGCAGAAAATTGGGAGAAAATCTTTACAAGTAGTGTCTCTGATAAAGGCCTCATATCTAAAATATGCAGGGAACTGAGTCAAATTTATAGGAATACAAGTCATTCCCCAATTGAGAAATGGTCAAAGGATATGAACAGGCAGTTTTCAGAGGAAGAAATTAAAGATATTTATAGGCATATGAAAAAATGTTCTAAATCACTATTGATTAGAGAAATGCATATCAAAACAACATCTCTCCTGTCAGATTTGCTAACATGACAAAACAGGAAAATTATAAATGCTGGAGAGGATGTGGGAAAGTTGGAACATTGGAGTTGTGGTGTTGTGAACAGATCCAGCCATTCTGGAGAGCAATTTGGAACTATGCCCAAAGGGCTAGAAAAATGTGCATACCCTTTGACCCAGCAGTACCATATCTAAGGTTGTATCCTAAAGAGATCACACAAGTGGGAAAGGGACTTATATGTACAAAAATATTTATAGCAGCTCTTTTTATGGTAGCAAAGAATTGGAAATCAAGGGGATGCCCATCAATTGGGGAATGGCTGAACAAGTTGTGGTATATGAAGGTAATAGAATATTATTGTGCTATGAGAAATGGGGATGATACAGACTTCATAATAACCTGGAGAGAACTACATGATATGATGCTGAGTGAGCGGAGCAGAACCAGGAGAACATTGTACACAACCACAGACATATTGCTTCTGTGATGACTAAGTTTGATAGACTTGGCTCTTCTCAGCAATACAGGGTTCAAAGACAGCCCCAAAGGACTCATGATGGAAAGTGCTGTCTATATCCAGATAAAGAACTATGGAGTCTGAATGAGGATTGAAGGAAACTATCTGTTCTCTTTTTTTTCTATATCTTTTTTTTTGTTCTGTTTCTTCTTTTTCATGATTCATTCCATTTATCATGGTTCTTCTTTACGACTTGACTATTGTGTAAATATGTTTAATGCAAAGGTATGTGAAGAACATATATCAGATTCCATGCTGCCTTGGGGGATGGGGGTGGGGAGGAAAATTTGGAACTCAAAAACCTGTGGAACTGAGTGTTGTTAACTAAAAGTAAAAAAAATCTTAAAAAAAAATAAAAGAGAACTAAGGATGGTATATCCTATTATACCTATGCTAAGTCATTCTATGCCCTTGGGCTTAGGCCTGGAAGACCCGTCTTGATACCATTTAAACCATGTCCTTGCTTCTTCCTTTCATAGCAAATCTCTCTAACTATGGGAGGTAAAGTTGTAATTTTAAAAAATATAATAAATCTTGTTGCTCCAATACTCCAGCAGCTCTGTACGACTATATAGGACACAAGTATGAAAGATCTTACTGTTTTCAGTCCAAATTAGCAGTCAAATCCATACCCTAAGCAACTAAGTAAATGAGTTTTTGGATGCGCTAATAGTTATATATTTGTAAATAAAATTAAGTCCTTGATATACCTTATTCTTTCAGGTTGATATGGGAATAATATCCTCCTAAGGGAGGAATTAAGACAAAGATGAAAAAAAGGATGTGAAAATTTTCTAATAAGACAAAGCTTTAAAAGCTTTCTAATTAAATGGCACAGCAAACGTAGAGAAAACAACAGGACCAGAGTGTTTCCTCTAAGAACTCAGATCCATATGCGTGAATTTGGCTTCCAAATGTTTCTAGTGGGATATATAAACTTTGAGTATGTTTCAGTAATGAGTTTTCAAAATTGGATCAAGGATTTTACGTACAAAATTGCATTGATAATTGTAAAGAAATTTTAAATCATCCTTTTTTCCCATTTGAAGTATCTATCTGATCATTTTGAGAAAGAGATGGGCCCATTTTATAAGTCAGGCCCTCACAGATTCTTTTTAAGATTCTTACTTCAGCGTGTTGTAGGCAGTGTCCATATCAGATACAGGGTTTAGGTAAAGACAGAAACAAGAAGTGGTATGTAATAGCGGGAATTCTCTTAAGTTTTAGGTGAATTACGGATTCTTAATTGGCTGTTCTTCTTATTGCTTGACAGTTAATAAGTTCAGATCCACAAGGCTTGAGCTGGTTTTTACCACATGAGCTAGTTATTGGAAAAGCAAATTTAGAAGGTTGCACTAAATCGTATTGAGTAATCTTTGCAAGTCACTTGGAACTGGAGAAGCAGATCCTCAAGGAGGAGCTCCCTTCAGAGCTGCCTTGAGAATGACACCTATCCCAGAATGTCTGAGAGATGTTTCCAGGGACCAGACCACTGCATGGGACACCTGGGATCCAAGACAAAGCATGCTGATCAGAAGGACACTAGGAGGGGGTTATTAGGATAGGAGGAGACTTGATGTCTTTTAATAGTGATGATCATCATTTTATTACTTTGGCCTTTTGTTTATGGTGTTTACATGTTGACTGAATTTTCTTGGTTAATTTGGTGACATATAAATGTCCCCTCCAAAATTAGTACATGGTTTTACATATTCTTACTATAGCTTATGGTATGATTAGTCAATCTTGTTCTTATATTAACAAGTTAGTGGAAATTGTTATCAGCCTCCAAGAAATTCAACAAGTTATATCAGAAACACAACTATGTCCCCCAGGGGACCCATGGTGGAATCTGTCTTCTTGGTTCACTCGGCTACAAGGAAATGGCTTATTAGGCACCCTTGGTAAATGGGCCTTACTGCTCTCTGCCTTCTAATCCTGCTTGGCCTTTGTATGAGCTGCTGTGTTAAAGCCTGTTCCAAACTTCACCAGAATGGCTAACGTTAGTGTGTACTGCTACTATTGACTACGTTTAAAAAATCTTTTACAATTAGCTTGTAGGTAAGTGTTCTATGGGAGACATGTCTCCCATTGATCAAAGAGGGGAATTGAAAATTGAGAAAATCAAGTTGATTCAATTCTACAATTGATTTAATTTTGTAGCACTGCTGACATTTTAACTACCGAAGTTACATTTCATTTGTTTCTGAGCTAAGTTTGAAAGCTCAGCTTTCCTACAAATCACACATCGTCACTGCGTTAAGTTTAGAAGTTTAGTTTTCCTGCTAATCACTGTTTTGTTCTTGTCTCAAAGAAATCTGTTATCTTTGAAGGATGCAAGTGGACATCCTTGGTCTCTGCCACACTGGTTGTCCTTCAAATAAGTCTGGTCTAGTATCTCTCTGACTCTAACTTGCCATGCAGGGGGACACCACCAAGGAGCTTTCCATAGTGACAAGATGGAAGGGGGGTTGTTGCTAGTTCTGTTGCTTCTGACTTTGTAACCAATTGTGTCTTCCCCATCTATGATGCTGCATCTAGTTTTTGGGTGCTCCTCCTTTTGTCCAGAAAATAATGTCAGCCTTCAATCAGAGTCTTTTGGCTTTCTGAGGAGCTGAGAGACCCTTTTTATTGGTAACTACTAGCCTTACCAAGCAATTGATTGTGCTCAGGGCTTTGTGCCTCAGTTTACTTTAATTTCAATCGTGACAATATCAAGCATGTTAATATTGGGATACAGTTTGTGCCCAGAAAGCACCAAATGATGAATTGTGGAAACAAAATCCTGGGTTCTCAACTCTATAGGGAAATGAAAATGAATGCAAAAGTCTTAGCTAGAAACTTGCTAGATTTCTAAATTTATAAAGTATTCATTGATAAGGGATGGAAACTGGTCTTGTGACTTCACTGGCCGGGAGAAACCCAGGATGAGGAAACTCCCTTTGCCAACGTGAGCTGGCACCTTCTACAGCTGATGGTGATTGCTGCCTCAGCACTGGCAGATAACGGATGGAGGCCAGGGTCCATGGCGGGGGCAGGGTCAGGCTGGAGCCCAAGATTTCTGGGCCATAGGGCCAGCTCTCTATCCCTGGGCCCTGCTCTGTGCCTCTCATTGGTAATCCAAGCTAAATAACCCAAGTACACATGCTAGAAATCAGAAAACAGTAAAATTTTTACATGTGTGATAAGAGAATTTTGTTTAATCTCATAAAACTTGTATTGTTTGTCTCTTTTCTCTTGCACTCACTCTGGATGTCCCTGGAGCAGAACAATCCTTTCTCTTAGGGGTTGACAGTACAGGATGTAACCTGCTAGATAAATACCTTGTTCCCCAGTTGTAACTCCAATATAAAACTTAACAGTGAGACAATTTCTAGAACTTTCCGGAACTTCCATAAAGACTCCCCTTCTCCCCCCAGGAGTACATTAGACCCAGTATCCTTGTGTCAAACTGGGACATCTGGCTGGCAGAAGGATCTCCATCAGACCATTATCCTCCAAATAGCTGTTTTAATATTTTCTAATATTAAAAATGTTTCTAATAGATCCAATCACTAAACCCAGTGTATTTGCTTTAATAACTCTAACCCAGGGATTCCCAAATCCCACAACAGCCCTGAATCTACTATCTTTGGATCATCTATAAATCTGAGAAGGCTGCTATCTATGCTCACATCCAAGCCATTGACAAAAACTTTAGAATGTCGTACAATGAAGCCCGGAGCCCTGCTCTAATTTCATTTTCTTCCCTTCCCAATTGCAGCCCCATAGCTAATCAATTCATCTACTCAAATTGTCAGATCCCTCACCCCTTCACCCCCTCACCCCTCAGCCCTGGTCAGACATCACACCCCAGATTATTCCTACCATGGGTCTCTTCCACTCAGACTGATGAGGCTGGAAGAGTTCACATAGCCATCTAGCTTACCGAGTACTGTCAACCTGAATTAAAGAGAAGGTAGCCAACATAGCTAAATTAAGATCTTTAGTCAAGACAAGTGAATTGCAGCTTGGGGTGCCAAACGACAAGTGCTGGGGTATCCCAAGAAGGGGCTAGATGTGGGGCTCTTATAAAGTATTTGGGCCCAGGTGAGAGGGGCTGCAGGAGCAAGGAGGTTGGGACATTCCTTGGGTTCACCTGGTTTTGCATAACTACTGAAAGTTCATAGAGAAAGCTTGGGAATCCTGGAGAGGAGAGTTTGGGACTTCTATGGAATAATCAGAGGCTGCAAGTGATAATGTCTGGTCAACCTCAGACCTCGTGGGTCCAGGAATTTGGACAAGGTCAACTTCAGTCAGCTGAGTTTGATGGTGCTCAAGAAATTCAAGTTATCCAACTTCAACTAGGCCCTGAAAGCAGCAAGCTACAGCATTTGTTCCTCTCTAATTGATTCCCTACCTCTCTCCCCATAGAAACTATTCTAAAGCTTTTCTTCTCTCCTCAAGCCTCCCATACCTTCTCATCTCCACTCTCTCAGCTGAGGACTCTTCCTTCCCTGGTAGAACTGAGGCCATTCACCTATGAACAATCCCCTTGAGATCCCCCCCACCCCCACCCCACCAGCTCTCCTCCTTCCCTTTAGTCTCTAACAATCAGGGTGTCCTCCTGGCCCAGAGGTGACCTGTCTTCAAGTGTCATGATCAAAACCCTTCTCATCTCCAGACTGCAATGGCAAACTCAAATTGTCCTTTCTCTGTCTCTCTCCCCGCCACCATTCCTCCCTGTCTCATCTTTCTTTGTTTCTTCCTTCCTTCCTTCCTTCCTTCTTTTCTGTTTCTTTGTCTGTTTCTCCCTCTCTTTTTCTCTCCTCTTCAATATCTTCTTATCTCTGTTAGTTTCCAGCATGTCCAACACTCCCCCTTTCCAAAAAAGCTTTTGCTAGACCTTACAATGCCCTCAGTGCCATAGTCCTCCATCTATCTTCCCCAAAGCCTAGAAAGAGCTGTCCACCCTGTAACCCCCCTTTCCCCTCCTCTGCCTCATCAGCCCCTTGTTATCAGGTTGGTGACCTCATCACTCCAATGAAACTTACTCCAAAGTTACCAGTGCTCTCTTACCTGCCCAACCTGGAGGTCTTTCCTTGGTCTAGATTCTCTGCTGCCCACTCAGAATGCCTTTCTCCCCTCAGGCTTCTTCAGATATTCCTTTCCCTGTTCTCCCCCTACCTGCCCCTCTTCCATCTTCTTGGTTGGCATCTTATCCATATTACTGCCCCTACCTGGGGGTGGGGAGGGTTCCCCAGGGCTCTGTCTGGGTCTCTTTTTTCTCCAGTTCCCTCAGGTGGACCTAATGTACTCCTGTGGGTTTCTGTTTTCTGTGTAAATGACTCGCAGATTTATAGATCCTGACCCTGGGTCTCCCCATCACCAACTGCCTACATCCTGTAGGCATCTCAACGTCCCTATATGCCAAACAGAACTCATTAATGATCTTTTCCTCCATGTCTCTTGCCAATGTCCTTGTTTTTCTCAGAGTTACCACCGTTCTTCCATTGTCCCAGGTTAGTAAACTCGGAGTGGTCCTCTACTGCTCCCTCTCCCTTACCCGCCAGGTCTCACCATGGCTTCCTCTTCCCTCTGCTGGCACACCAGCTGTTCAATTGGTCTCTGGGCCTCAAGGCTCTCCACCCTCCAATGGACTGGGTCAAAGCGATTTCATTCAGCACAAATCGAACCAAGGGACTCCCCCACTCAATAAACCCCATTGGTTCTCTTTGGTCCTAGAGGCCCCCCGGCTTTTAAGCCAGCTTGACAATCCCAGTAGCTGGCTTTCCCTCTGTTCCTCACACGTGTCCTGTGCCCCACCTGCCTGCCTTCCCAAGTCCAGAGTCCTCTGTGCCCCCTCATTACGTGTGGACGCAGCCCCCTGGGTCTGGCTGTGCTCCCCAGCCACATGCTTGATCAAACCCTGCTTTGGGACATCTCCCCACGGCTGGGGTTTAGGTCGTTCCAGGTTTTTGTTGTTATAAATAATGCTGACATTTAAAAGGAATGACTGCACTGAGCGGTTCTCCATCTGGGGGGTGTGGGTTTCCAAAGGTGATGGACCCTTCGGGAGTCTCTGATTCTAGGAAGCCACTGAACTTATAGTCCACCTTTTAAGAGCAGCTTCTGAGGCAGCTGGGCGGTGCCTGGGGAGAGCTTGGCCTCCGACCCTTGCCAGCAGGATGACCCTGGCCAAGTCACTTGGCGTCCGCCTGCCTCAGTCTCCACCTCTGTCAAACGTGGCTAACGGCAGCACCTCCCGGCCAGGATTGTGGTGAGGGTCCATTTGGATATTTGGAAAGCCCCTCGCCTTCCTTAAAGCGCAACATAAGTGCGGACTATGGCGGCTATCGATGGGAGACTTTCTTTGGCCAAATTCGGAAAAGTCCAGTTTCTTTTTAATTCTGTGAACTAGCTTGGCAGGGGAATTCTGCAGGCAGAGCAGCGCCCCTCGTCCCCTGGCCGACCCCCGGGAAGCCCCTAGCCCTCTCTGGACCCCAATCGACCTCTGGGAACGAAGGCCTTGGGGAACCCCCCCCCCCATGTCTAGGATCTCGGGCTTCCCTCGCGGCTACGCAGCAGGGGGTCTGCATGCACTGCCAGCTCGGGGAGCCGGCAGAGCCTTGGGGTCCCAGGCCCGGGGCCTTAGTTTCCTTGTGGCGGTTTGCAGCAACCGACTTCTATGCCTACCACAGCGGAGCTACCCTGCAGCAGGGCGGGGTGGGGGTGTGTGTGGGAGATTCCGTGCGCAGGCGCATGCAAGACAGGGACGGCCCGGGACTGTGAACTTGAACCGTAGGGCATGATGGGAGTTGTAGTTCGGGAGCCTCTGGCGCGCAGGCGCAGTGCGCCTCCGTGCTGGGCGTTCTGGCCTTTGTCCGCAGGGCTGCGGAAGGTGAAGCCCGAGACTGAGCGAGCGTGGGTGTGGGGGCAGGGGCAGGTGCAGGTGGGGCCCCTAGCATGCGGCTGCTGGACTACGGAGGCGCGGGTGAGTGGATGTGCTGCAGGAGTTCAGAGTACGCTGGTTCGTGGCCGCAGCTGTGCGTGAGTGTGCGTGTGTCAGGGCGCGTGAGTGTGCATGCGCGTGATTGCACTCGTGCGTGGCCGTGCACACGTGCACTTGCCCGTCCGCCCTTGGGCACGTGTGTGAGTGTGCGTGGGTTGCACCGGTGAGTGCCTGTGCACCAGTGCGTGTGCGTGGTATCCCCACCGCACTTGGGGGGTGAGTCTGTCCGTGCGGGCTTACGTGTGAGCGAGTGTGCAAGGAGGCTCTGCCTCGAATGTGTGTGAGCCACGGAGGGAGCTTGAGCATCCTTCGGGAGCAGCCCCAGGCCGTGCCCCCTCGTAGTCGGGGGCTTAGAATGAAACTCGTTCCAGCTCTGCCTTAAGACCGACCTCACCATACGGTCTCTCCTCCAGACCCCCGCCCCCCAGGCCCAGGCTGGGCTTTGACAGTCTCCCCTTCTTCCCCCCACCCCGGGGATCTTCACCCCGGCTGGGTAGCGCCCAGCAGCTGGCGGGGGTGGGGAGAGGGGAAGATGGGGGCCTGGGGAGGGGTCTGGAGCTCAGATCTGCAGCTGGGGCGGGGTGGGGTTGGGGGATTGGGGTGGGGCATCCCAGGGGTGGGAAACTCGGGCTGTCTGGGGAGGAAAGGGAGGGAGGGCAGGGAGGCACCTGAGGAGGGAGGGGAGGAGCCTGGAGCTGAGAGGGCGGCAGCTGGGGCGGGAAGCCCAGGTGTGGGGAGCTCCATCTGTCTGGGGAGGAATGGGGGGGAGGGTGGAGAGGCACCTGGGGAGGGAGGGGAGGAGCCTGGAGCTGAGAGGGCGGCAGCTGGGGCGGGAAGCCCAGGTGTTAGAGGAGGAATGGTGGGGTGGGGGTGGGGGGGTCTGGAGCTGAGAGTGCTGCAGCTGGGGCGGGGGGGGGGAGGGAGTGGGGAGCCTGGGTTGTCTGGGGAGAGGCGCCTGGGGCTAGGTGTGTGGCTGGAGGACTGGGCAGGGGTAGCCCGACCCGCGTCGGGCAGGAGCCTGGGGAAGGGGAGGTTGCTAGCTCCCACTGGAGGGAGCCTCCCAGCCGCTGCCCGCCAGGCGGGGTTGGGGGGCTCTCAGGGTCTCGGGATCCGTTTCGTCGTTGCCCCCGGGGAACTGGCAGCCTCCTCCTCCTCGTGCCCCGGGCTCTTCCTTCTGAACCCTGCGCTCAGCCCTCCCCTCTGCCACTGACCTATGTATTTTTTCTTTTCTGGATCCTGGGTCCCGATCGTATTATTGTAGACTTCAAGTGGCCCAAGTGTCCTTTCCCTCGAGCCTGCCAAGACCCCCGGGCGATCGCTGCTTTCTTATCACTTCTGTTTTAAGGATGAAGCAGCCGGGCCCCAGAGAGTCCGAGAGCTGAGGATTCCTGGGCAGGTGGTCCTGCCGCCCCCAGCCGCAGCCCACCCTGCCGTCCCTCCTTCCACCCCTGGGTTAAGAAGCCCCGCAGTCCAGAAGAATAAGCTGGGAGTATTGTGACTGCTGCTCCCTAGCGTCCGTGTGTGTGTGTGGATGGGGCTTCTGGCCAGCCCCAGCACCCCTTCCAGGGAGCCCAGCTGAGGGGATCCATTCTCTCCCAGCACTGAAGGATGGGTCTGTTTTCTCCACTCACCCTCTGACGTTTTGATTAGAAGAATCTCCAGGATGTGCAGCTGCTGGGGCAGCGCTTCCCCCTTGTTTCCTGCAGAGTCGGGCACACAGTGGGTTTCACTACATCTTTTTCCAATGAAGGAAACTCTTTCGGGGCTGTTTTGTTTGCCCTGGGCCCCTGGCATATGACTGGAGCTTGGGGGCCCTCCTGTTGCCCCCGTCCCCTCTCTGGTGCCCTTTTCTGCTGGGGAGGCAGTGATCTGAGCCCGGGAGTAGAGGGAGGCCCCATCCCAAGTGACCTCGCTTTGGCACCCCCAGGTCCCAGCTCTGCAGCAAGAAGGGAGTGAAGACAGCTGGCTCTGACCCCTTGCCCAGAGCTCCAGGCTTGAGGAAGGGAGCCACGGACCATCCTGGCCGGGGGTTCTGGCCAAGGAGCCGGCGAGCATGGACCGCTTCTTCCTGATGCTCGAGGGGAGAGGTGAGAGCCTGGGACCTGGGGCTGGCAAGGGAGGCCGGGGCAGGGGAGAGAGGTAAGGAAAAACCCTGGGCAAGAGTCCTCTCTCTAAATTCTGTGTCTTTTTCTGTTCTCTCAACTCCTGGCTCAGTGAACAGTTATGAAGCACCTACTGCGGGCTCAACACTGTGCTAGGCCCTGGGGGTACAAAGATGAAGGTGACCGTTCCCTGCCCTCAAGGGGCTTCCCTTCTGCTGGGGAGGGGGCAGCTCTGGTTAAGATCCAGGACAGAGCTGCCTGTGGGAAAGACATTGGCAGATTTCTGCCCATCTCTCTGTGCTCAAGGAACCCGAGCCCAGCTCCCCATCCTCCCACTTTTACTGTATGTATTTGGGGAATCCCCAGCTCATATGGAAATCCCCTGCAGCCACCCAGTACCTGGACCACAGTGGACATGCCACAGATACTTCAGGGATCCCGACTGGTCCTGCCCAAGGGATGGAAATGTTCTTTTCCACTATCTGTGGGAAGGAGAACTTCAGGGAAGCCTCATTTCGCTGGTGCCAGTGGTGGAGAAAGTAGCTATATGCATTAGAGGACGGAGCAGCAGGACATGGGACAGCCAGGGAGGAGTCAGGGGCCTAGCAGCACAGAACACTTAATAAATTCTCAGAGACTGCTCTCTTGATTGGATGGGGAACATGGCACCCTCTAGACCAGCCCAGCGTCCTGGTCGGTCCACACACCTGGAGAGTTGGTTTGGGTGCCATAGCTTGGGAAGGAGGTTGATAAGTGTAAGAGGGGCAGCCAGGATGGACAGCGGGAGCCTTGGCGAGCACATGATGAGAAGAACTATTGGGGAAAATGGGAGCGTTTGGTCTGGAGAAGAGAGGATTGTAGAGAGACACAGGCTACGTGGCTTCATGCATTTGAAAGCGAGTCCCACGGAAGACGGGTTTTGCTCATTCTGCTTGGGCCTCACCCATGGCTCCTGCCTTTGCCTCCAGTCCGCCTGGTCTCCCCTCTTAGGCTCCTCGAGGGCAGGGCAGTTTTCATTCTTTGTGCCAGAATCCTGAACCCCTTGCCCAGTGCTGGGCACAGAGCAGCTCCTCAATAAACGATTACTGATGTGTTGATAGAGCAGTGGGTGCGCAGGCAGACTGGCCTCTCCAGGAAGGATGGGCCGTGGGTGGGGCTGGCCACCTGGGTGGGCATCGGGTTCTCCCCGGGTGAATGGCTTCTAGCGGCTTGTAGAGGAGAATCTTCTTCATGTACAGGTGGGGTCACGGGTTCGAGGCTTGTGTGAACTTAGAAAGACGTCTGCAGTAGAGGGCCTCAGAGAGCTGGGTCTCTGTTCATGGATCTTTCCACGACTTGGATGAGGGCATTGTGGTGGGCCTGTCAGTTTTGTATACGGCAGAGCTAACATAGCGAATGACAGTTGGGATCCGAGAAGCCAGTCAGTCAGCAAGCATTTCTTAAGCACCTACTGTGTGCTAGCCCTGTCCTAAGTAGAAGGGGGAGGGCATACAAAGACTGACTGGGGACAGCTCCTGCCCTCACGGGTTTACAGTCTGATGGGGAGATAACCTAGGGACAGATAAGAGCAAATGGTGTCATGGGGAGGAGAATGGGAAGAACTTCCTGCAGAAGGGGGGTTGCAAACATTTCTTAAGTACTTAGTGCCAGATTTGAGTTAAGTCGGGAAGGGAAACTGGCGGCTGGAAGTGAGGGGGGAGGGCCTTTCAGTCCGGGCGCAGCTGGTGAAAATGCCTGGAGTGGAGGTGGAGGGTGGGTCGTGTTGGGGACTAAGGTGTAAGAGACTGGGGGGGTGGGCACTGGGTCCTGAAGGGCTTAGAATGCCCAGCAGGATTTAGTCTGTGGGGCTGGAGTGTTTTGAGTGGGGGAGTGAGGGGGCTGGACCTGCTTAGTGGAGGACGGAATGCAATGAGGAGGGATTTGAGGCAGGGAGGACCGCCCCCGCCCCAAAGCTATTGCCACAGTCTAGGGGTCAGGTGATGAGGGCCGAGTCAGAGGCTACAGGGGAGAACATGAGATGTGCTCTGTTCGGAAGGTCCAGTCAACAGGCTTGGCCACAGCTCGGGCGTGGGGGGTGAGGGAGAGGGAGACTTGAGATGAAGTCTGAGTGGCAAGCCCAGGGCGCTGGCGCCTTGGCTTTAACAGGGAATAAGGGAGAGTCCATTCTGGCCACGGTGTTCACTAATAGGTCACTGCAGACACAAGACTAGCTAGTGGTCTTGTGGGCCTAGAAGTACCTTAGGGACCCCTCCTCGAAATACTGTTTTTAATGCATAAGGTGCACAGGATTGCAAAGGAAACCAATCATACATTGACATACAGTTAGCAGATTTTGTTTTACCAGGTTCACCCCTGGGCTCTGTGGTCCCTTCCACCTGTGAGCTGTCATTCAGACAGGCAGAGGTGAGTCAGGAGGGAGTCCTGACATGGGGGACAGGAGGTAGAAAAGGGGGTACTGATGTCTTCTGCGGATTTGCCAAGCCCACCAACTGCACCTTTAATTTGATTAAAATGTGTCACAGCCATTAGTGACCATGCGCCCTTTGAGTCGGGCTGTGCCCCCGCACTGTCTGCTAGCCCTCATCACTCCCTCTCCCTGAGCCTTGTCAGTGGCTTTGCTGAAGTCCGGGTAACTCTGCCTGGCACAATGCCCGGATTTACCTGCCTGGGAAGCGTGCTGAGGAGGAGGATGTGGTTAGCTCATCCTGACCTGTTTTTGATGATGCTGCAACGGCTTCTGCCGTTTCCTCCACTAACCACTGGCCCTCCCTCGAGGGTTCTCAGGCCAGCCCGCACACCTGTCATTTGTACACTTGCCTCCTCTCTTCAAAGACAGTCTCACCAGTATTTGCCTTTTCCCATCCTGCCATCCCCTGCCTCCATCCCCCAGAGCCCAGACAGTCGTTCAGCTTTGGTACCCGGGGATGGAGTCCATCTGGGCCTGCATGTTGGGACTCCACCAGGGCACTGAGTTGCTCTCGCAGTTTCTCCCCATTGATTGGGGTAAGAGGTTCTCTGTTTTCGCTGGTCTGCCTCTTCCACACTTTGAGTGGTCAGGAGGTTACGGGATCCTGAGCTGGACGGGCTCCCAGAGGCCATTGGGCCCAGCCCCGTCACTGTACAGACAAGGAATCTGAGGCCCAGGAGGTCACGGGGTCACGGGATCCTGAGCTGGACAGGCTCTCAGAGGCCATCGGGCCCAGCCCAGTCACAGCATTTTGAGCCTTTGATGAATAGCGTATCTGAGCCCAGTTTTTCCCCTCTCGCCCTCCTGGCTATGCCCTCGGAAGCCTGGACGGGAGTTGGGGGGCTGTGGACAGATGTTCTCTCTTGTGACTTGTCTCTCTTTCCTCAGGCCTGCCTTCCCAAGAGTTTGCCATTTCCAAAGAATGGAGGATAGAGGAGGAGGAGGGAGAAGAGGAAGGAATGGCCTCGAGACTCCTGACAGCCATGGCCCAGGTGAGTCAAGGGTCCTTCTTTGAAACCTCACTGTGTCCAGTGATAAGCTCCAGGCTTTGCTTCTTTTGGGGCCTGGGGCGATGCTGGGGGCCTTCAGAAGCAGGCAAGACTGTGTGTGTGTGAATGTGTGTATGTGTAGTGTGCGTGTGCACACGTGTGTGTGCGCGGACCTGTGATTTCATCCAGATAGGGGGCTCCCTCTGAGCTCGAGGACACACACTGATAACTCTCCTGCTCCTGGGGCCCCATGGGAGCACAAGTGACTTGTCCTAGGCCACACAGCTGGGCTGTGTCAGAGGCAAGGTTTGGACCCCCTGTGTTTGGCTCTGTGGACACCACCGTGCACTTAAGTTTGATCAGACCCTTATGTGAACATGAAAACCACTTCTCTCCTTAGAAAGGGGAGGACTCCCTGTCCCCTCCCACGCCCACACACTTCCAGGTTTGGAGTTGCCTGTGGTTTGCGTTGGTCCAGGCTTAGCTGGGATGGCGGGGACTGTTGGCTTTTTGCTTCTGTAGCTGAGCCCCTGACTGAGGGCCTGGCACACAGCAGGTGCCTAATGAATGCTGTGCTGAATTAAATTCAGTTCTCTTGGTGCGACACAGAACGCCCTTAGCCTCGCCTTAGGATGGACAGCCGGCCAAGGCTTGTCCAGGAACGCTGGGCCCGTCAAAGCAGGCGAGCCCCGTTAAGGCAGCCCTTCAGCCCCACTTCTTTGGGAGCTGGAGCATCTGGTCTCTCCTTAGCCACTTGTAAGAAGGAAAGCCGGCACAGGGGTCCAGGAGGCTGAAGGCACCATGACAGTGTTGTTGGGGTGTGGGGGGGAGGGGTGGCCAAAGAGCCACCAATCAGCACCTATCCTGTGTGCTGGGTGCTGTGTGAAGTACTGGGGTGCAAAAAGAGGCAAAAGGCAGCCCCTGCCCTCAAGAAACTTACCATCTAATGGGAGCCAGCAGGCACACGGAGGCATTCATTCGTCAACCCAGGTTAAGAAATGCCCAGGCAGTGAGTCGGGCCTACGGGTGAGTGATGGTGGCTCTACTCCCCCCTCCCCACTTTAATTCTTTGTTGCAAGGGAGGGAGGGAAGCAGGGGAGGGGGGAAGCAGAGGAGAGGCAGGGGAGGGGGGAGAGGTGGGGGGGAAGCAGGAGGGGGAAGGCGGGGGGGGGGGGGGGGGGGGAGGCTGTTCATTCACATCTGTTCAGAAAGGAAGGGATGGTGAAAACAAGAGGTCCCTAAGTGTGTCTGTTTTTTAAACCACGTGCAGAGGAAGGAAGCCAGGGCAGGTAACCACTGAAGACAAAAGGGGGCAGGCGCATTCCTGCAAGCTCAGACGGCAAAGAGCGCTCCAGAAAACAGAGTGTGTTCATTTTATGTATCTTTATACAACCACCTAGATTTGCTTGTTGTTCAGTCGCATCTGACTCTTTGTGTCCCCATTTGGGGTTTTCTTGGCAAAGACACTGGAATGGTTTGCCATTTCCTTCTCCAAGAAAGGGAAAGTCCTACCAAGTGCGCCCAGGTTCTTTGTTTCTGAAAAAAGGTTACTAGGAACTCACACCTTCATGCTTTCGGCAGTTCAGAACCAACCTTATGCTGAAATAGTCCTCCTCCCCATTTTGATAATTAAGCTTCTTCCTCTGGTTTTTATTGAGTTGGGTCTGACTCTTTGTGATCCCATTTGGGGTTTTCCTGGCAGAGATACTGGAGCGGTTTGCCATTGCCTTCTCCAGTTCATTTTTCAGATGAGGAAACTGAGTCAAACAGGGTAAAGTGACTTGCCCAGGGTCACACAGCTAGGAAGTATCTGAGGCCAGATTTGAACTCAGGGAGCTGAGGCTTCCTGACTACTGCCCAGTGGTCTTTGCACTATGGCGCCCCCAGCCACCCATTTGCATAGTAACAGTTAATTTCAGTGCCTGGAATATGGTAAGGTTTTTCAGCCCTTGGAGGCAGATCCCCAGCAAGATGCCTTTTCCGCAGTCATAGTGGTTGCTCCTTGACTGCTTCCCAAATTTCTTGATATTCCTCAAGAAATACCTTCTTGTATTCCAGCATACTAATGTGACGGGTGGTGCGGCTGAGGAGCTCCTAAGACCAGCCTCTGGCACCCACTGGCCACAGGACCCTTCAGTGCCCGAGGAATCTCTGCCTCTAATTGTTGGAGCGTGTACCATGGGAGAGGGAATGTTCCCACCGGGAGTTCCCTGGGTAGTTGCTTTGTTAACATACCACATTCCCCTCTGGCTGCATGTGGAGGGGATTTTCAGGTTTCTTGTAATTACCGATTTAACAGCACGGTGAAAATCTTTGAACAGAGGTCGCTTTTCATTTGGGGTAGCACTTTCAGGATCTGTAACCAGCAGTGGTTTGTCAGAGAATGATTGGTTTTGTAACTTTATGAATTACCAGATTTCTTTCCAAAAAGATTGTGACTTTGTGACTTCTCCAGCCATGGATGAGCATGCGTGTTTTTGTACCACCCCATCAATGCTGACTTTAGTTGCTGTTCATTATATTTGCCACTTGGATGTCTGTGGGGTGGTACCCTCATATTTTTTTTAATTTGCACCTCTGGTTTTTAGTGATAGAGTATTTCTTCCTAGTGATTATGAATGATCTAAATTTAAGTTATTCATCTTTTTTGACCATTTTTCCATTATGGACTGGGAGGTATCACTGGGCCTTTTTAAATCGTTTTTATTGATGTCTTTTGTTTTTATGTTACAGTTTTTTGGGAGGAAAAAAACAACCAAATACCTTTGCCTTCGTGGATTTGATATGTGTGAAAGGTTTTTAATTTTATAAAAATAGTCAAGATTGTTTTATTCTTTGTGTTCTCCTCTATCCCTTGTTTAGAATTCTCCCATCACCGTAGTTGTGAAAGGGAGGTGAGTGCGTTCTCTTCGCACTTTTAGAAAATTCAGGACGCTTACCCATTTGGAGTTCACTGGGCTCTAACTGGAGCTTGTCAGCAGTTTCCGTGCAGTCAAACATCAAGTTTTTGTTGTAGTTGTATTTCCCTAACCTTTTTCTCTTCAATTTTTTGCGGGTTATTGTACAGAATTTTTTATTTTGATAGAATCAGGCATTCTTCTTCTTAATAATTTTATTGGTTAAATGCAAACAAAACCCTCCTCCAAATCAGGACAAAGACATCATTGCATGTGCTTCTTGCTTCTCTTAATAGCTATTTTATGCTAGTCTGTTGGCCAGCTGGAGTTCATTGGCAAACATCACGTTACACGAGGTCCTAAGTATCATTGCCACCATGTTAGCCACCAAATTTCCAAAGGATTTTACTCAATCTCAGTTTTTTCTCTTCTATAGTTTTAACAAACACTCATCTTTTTATAAACATTTAGTTGACTATTGGGAGTGTGTATTCTACCCAGTTGATCTGCCTCTGTTTGGGTTTTTGCCCAATCCCCTATAGTTTTTAGGGTAACAGCCTTGTGATATCATCCAAAGCCTGTAAGTATAAGGCCACACTTATTCCATGTGCCTCTGAATTTATTTTTCTGTCTTGTTTTATTTGTCATTCTCAGTTCTTTAAAAAAAAAAATTCATTGATGTCTTTTTTATGTCATTTCCATGTGTATCTGCTTCCCCACCCTGGGAGCTATCCCTTATAACAAATAATAAAAAAGAGGTGGGTCGGGAGGCAGTTCGACGAAAGTAGCCAGCACATTTCCTTGGTTGCATAGCATTTGCAGTATTCCACACCTGTAACCCCGATTTCTTTAGCTGAGGAAGGGAGATGTATCCTCTTGTTGCTCAGTAGCAAAGCTTCGTCATAAGAACAGAGCCTTGGAGGTTTTGTGGTGGTTTTTCATTCATTCGTATTGTTGCTATTTGACATTGTATGTACTGTTTTCTTGGTTCTGCTTACTTAATTTGCATCAGTTCACATAAGTCGTCCATGCTTCTTGAGTCATCTGTGTTGCCACAGTCATAGTTTGTACTGTTTTCTTAGTTCTGCTTACTTAATTTGCATCGGATGCCTTCCATACTTCTCTGAATTTCTCTAGGCACCAGTTATTGTGATAAAGTGAAACTCCATGACATTTACAAATCACAATGTAGCGATTCTCCAGTCAATGGTATCAAATATAAAACATGCTGCTAAGAGTATGGAGTATGAATTATAAGAAGACATAGATGTTAAAACAGTAGTGAAAGGAGATTTTAATATTCCTCTCTCAGTTTTGGTGAATCTAACAAAGATAAAGAAAAGGGAAAACACAGAATTGAACAAATTGCTGGAGAAACTAGAGGTAAAATGGCATCTCCTAAACAGAACTGCTAAGAATATATGTACTTCTCAGAATCTTCTTTCACCCCATGAACTTTTTTTTTAACTGACCTTCTATTAGGGCCCAGAGATATTGCAGACAAATAGTGACCGCATCCTTTGTAGACCACAGTACAATAAAGCCAGAATGAGTTCATGGCTCCACAGGGCCATGGGGAGACTTAACAGTGAAGTCCCGACCAATGAGTGGGTCAAAGGACAAATAATAGAAGCAGTAATTGTGTGAAAGAAAATAATCATGATAAAACAACGGACCAAACTTTTGGGGATTCAGCCAAAGCAGTCCTCAGGGGAAAATTACATCCCCCCCAAGGAGAGGATTAATGAATTGAATATGAGTTTGAAAAAATTAAGAAGGTGACAAACTGGGTAACAAACCCAAAGTGATAGAGAGGTGATTTTCTTCTTTTGTCCTCCGTGTCATTTTGCGGGATGTGATTGGCGTCGGGCTGATGTGCACTGTTCAATGAGCAGGGTTGGTAATGATCGATTTGTAGTTCTTTGGCTATCCTTTGTCCACTCCTCCGTGGAGGCGCTCCCCCCTCCCCTCCACCGCATGGTTTTTTTATATTCATTTTAATAGGATGTTTTTATCTAATTCTGGAGGCAGTGGATGGAAAGCTGCCCTTGAAGCTGGGAGGTCTTGGGTTCATATCCTGTTTCTGATACATGCTGGCTCTTTGACCCTGGGCTCTTGGCCTTGGTCAGTTGCAGAGAAAGTGTCCCCCTCCCTACCCCGCTGGTAGAAATGGTTTCCTTGACCTTCAGAACCACAGGCCCAGCCCTGGGTGTGTTATTGGTATTGCAATAAATCTGCAGCTTGATTTGGTAGGTTGTAAATGGAGTTCCTTTTTTAAAAAAACCTTTGTTGCTACTAAATCAGCATGTGGGCTGGTCTTACACCCTGGCTAGGTGGCGCCATAGTACACAGAGCACTAGGCCAGGAGTCAGGAAGATGAGTCTTCTGAGTTCCAGTCCAGCCTCAGACACTAACTAGCTGGGTGACCCTGGGCAAGTCATTTAACCCTGCTTGCCTCAGTTTCCTCATCTGCAAAATGAGCTGGAGAAGGAAATTATAAACCATTCCAGCATCTTTGCCAAGAAAACCCCAAATGGGGTCACAGGGAGCCAGACACATCTGAAAAAGACTGAACAGCAGCAAATCTTTTATCCTAATATAATCATTTTTTCTGTAGTTAGCCTCCTAGAGGCAGTGTGGTATTAGCGGATAGGAAGCAGCATTGAAGTCAGGAGGACCTGGATTCAGGTCCTGCCTCTGACACTTAGTGACCTCTCGGGGCCCCCAGGCCACTCTCTGGGACCAGAAGTTGTGCAGAGGAGGGAGTTTCTCCATCCCCCTGGGGATGAAATCCTGGGTCCAAACAAAAAACAGGCTCCTGAGCCATGAGCAAGAGCCCCCTTGATTCAGGTCTTATTCTTGCAGTAAAGTGTGAATCCGTCACCCTCAGGTGTCCTGTGTCAAATGGAAGCCCAAATGCTGGATGTGGTCAGTATGCTGCTACTGGCAAAGGGAGTCCGCTCTATATCTTCCAGAATGCCTGTCTGATATATGAGGGGCGGCTAAGGGAGGGGGAGGGAACAAGCATTTATAGAGCTCCTACTGTGTGCCAGCCACTGTGCTAAATACTTTATGAATATCACCTCATGCGATGCTCCCACCTGCCCTCCGAGGTTGGTGTGATTAATATAGATTATACTATTATTATCAATAATATCATTACACTTGAGGAAACTGAGTAAGACAGAGGTTAAGTGACTCGTCCAGGGTCACACACATGTAACCAGAATGGCCTTTGTTTTCTTTGAGTGACTCAGTTTGTCTCAGTTTGTCTCAGTGAGCTTTACTAGGTGCTAAGCCCCAGGCCCAAACCCCATTAGGTGTTAACGTAATCCATGTGGATGTGAACCTCCCAGGATCCTAAGGGGAGGGGCCAACTCAAGAAGCAATCACCAGAGCCTGAGCTCTGGTGATTCAGATGATGTCTGATATCTGAAGCCCTATAAGAAGGGAGGACAGAGCCATTTGTGCGGGGCTCTGGAGATGGTGTTGATGAGGAGACTCCGGGCAGCTGTAGTAAGGAGCCCTCCAGCTTGTAAACCCGGATGTTGAAACTTTGTTGAACTCTGGTAACTATCTGTTGGGACTTGAATCCGACAAAGTCTGTTGATGTCTGTAATTTGTTTGCATTTTGTTTTGAAGTTCAGGGTGCTGGTTTTTTTCCCCTGAACTAACTGAATGATATTTGAATTAAAAGTAAGCTCGTCAACCCCTTCACCTTGCTTTCCTTAATTAAGCAGATTGAAAGAACCTGTGCTGTTGGCAGCTTTCTGGGTGCTGGCTGTGGGTGAATCTTATACCCCACAGAAGCTGCCAGCCGGGTTGTTGACACAACACATCAGGGCCAGTAAGTGTCTGAGGCTGGATTTGATACAGCATTGCCAGTACTTAGTGGAAGAGAAGTCATGATAAGTGGGTATTTTTGTTTTCTTGCCATTTTTAGTGGGAATCCCTCTAGTGTTTCTCAGAACACATAATGTTGGCTTTTATTTTCACATGGATACTCCTTATCACACTGAATCCCCTCTGTTAATTCCTTTTGTTTTTAAATATTTTATTATTATAAATTTAATAATACTCAAGAGAAATGTAAATAATTAAAACGGGGAATCTCGTTTTTTAAAAATCTAGGCCTGTGATTTCATTTGTATGAAGAACTTCCAGTACGGAAATGCCTTCTACCAACCTGGATCAGTAATTCACTCATCCGTAGTTTAGAGTCTTAGAGAGTTAACTCCCTGGAACGCTAAGAGATGAGGCGAAGGAACTTGCCCTAGGTGACTGTAGCAACGTGTGTCAGAGGCAGTACTTGAAGCCGAGCTTTCCAGACTCCAAGGCTGCCACCCCCACTTCCTGCCTCTCAGATCTCCAAAACAAAATCTTAAAATGCAAACTGCCTTTTTCTTGGGAAAATGACGATACGGAAAAAAAAAAATGTGAAAATAGAAAATGGGGGATAAGGACCGACAGCCAGTTTGATCCATTGGTCTCAGGTATAGAAGGTCCCCAGCACATTGTCTGGGTTGTTTGTGGCGACTTTAGGAGAGGGAAAGGACAAGGCACAGGTTCAGAGGACCCAGATAGGTTGCAGTCTGCACCGTTGGAGTGAATGCCCACAGAAATCATAGATCCTGAAGTATCAAGGACTGTATTTATTCTGCATTGTTCCCTTCTGGTTCTCTATGTGTATTTATAAAGGTCTGTTTGTTTTGTTTGGGCTTCTGCAGGTTTAGTGTCAGTATGAGTTTCTCCAAATTTTTTTTTTTTGTTTTTTATGTAGTATAGTTTTTGTAGCTAATCTTAACATTTACAGACCCCTTGTGTAGTAAATGCCTTGGGAATACATAGGGGTATCATGATGTAGGGTGTGAGAAATGCCTCACACCAAACTTCTACCTGCTCCTGTCTTGTCACCTTATTAATTCTATCACCAGGCACTAAGGTTATCAAGGTATGTTTTGATATTATACCATAAATTCCTAAAATGCGAAACCTGTAATTAATACTTAGCTCTGAGCCCCCACCCAGTGAACCAGTGAAATCTCTTCCCATAAGCTTCTTTCTCTTTCTCCATTTCAAACCCTGATCCCACAGGCTTAGACAAACATCGATGTTAACTGCCTGTGTAATTTATTAGCAGTCACAATCAATATAAAGACAGATAAATATTAATTCTGTGTATTGACTCTGAGAAAGGTCAACCAGAATCACCCCTGTGCTCTTGAAAAGCAGAGAAAAAAATGGTTGTTGTCCACTAGAATTTTCTCACCCCTGCCTGGCTTGCAACTGCTGACTCCCCCAAGGTACTGGAACTGATGGCCATCATTTCAGGCCCCTTGGGATGGTGGTTACAGTCTCTCAGTAGGTCTACATAGAATGGCTCCTCCACAGAGTTAGTGTTAAAAACTCAGTTCTCTCCGAAGGTCTCTCACGCTCTCCAACAAGACAACTCCAACTCTCAAGTGTCCTCAAGCAAAAAGATCTTAGCTCTCTCTCCCCATCTCCCATGGATGCTCTCAAAGATGACCAGTCACTCCCCAACACTTGTTCTGTCCTGGTGATTAACTGTGGCCTCTCATAGATGGTTTCTCCATGACTTCTCCTTCAAAGACACCCATGAAGATCAGTCTCCAAGATGCTAATGGTTGTTGTTTGTTGTTGTTTATCCCTTAAAGATAAAGTCCTCACGACCATAGGCTCAGTGAGCATTTCCTTAAGCTGGGGTCCTGTTTAGACTCCCTCTGATTTCGGTCTCTGCTTTTAATCTGGGCAAGATACTTGCAGGAAGAAAACTCTCCACCGATTAGTTGACTGTCAGTGAGAGGTTCTGGGCTCTGTCCATGGTCACGGGCAGAACTTGACCTTGGGTCTTCCTGAGTCTGGGCTGGAGTCCTTTTTTTTCCTCACTGTTACCAACAAAGCAGCCACTAAACCTTGCAGGTGATCAGGCCTTTTTTTATTTTAATTGCCTCCTTAAGCTAGAATCTCTAGGTGAGGCTCTCTGCTGCGAAGGACGTAATCAGTCTTGTGATCGTTGATCAGGTCTCTTATTGGATTTCCTTCTGAGGTTGGGCCAGCTCACCTTACGCATATGGGCCTGGGCCTGGGCCGCACCGCCCAAATGGAGCTTTATCACTTGGGCCCGTTTTTTGCCAAGTTGAGGGGAGTAAATTATCATCTTAAATTAGAGTGGTTTCATTTCTGTTTCCCTGATTATTAGATCGTTTGGACAGAGGTATTTATTCATCATCTGTATTTGAAGTGAAATGGCTACAAGCCAGAGGGAACCCTGGAGATCTCTGGTCCAGGGATTCTTCACCTTTCTTGGGCCCCAGACCCATTGGACAGTCTGGGGAAGTCTAGGGCTAGACTCCTGCTCAGAACCACATCTTTAAATGCAGAAAATAAAACACAAAGAATTACAAAGGAAACCAGGAATATTGCTCTAAAGATGTGATTTCCCCCTCCTCTCCATGGATTTCCTGAATTCTATCTACAGACCTTGGATCCAGAACCCCTAATATAGTGTACACACACACACACACACACACACACACGTATATATACACATACACACACACACCTACACACATATACATACACATATGCACACATACATACGTACACATATATGCACATACATAAATACACATCCCTCATTTCACCGGCAGGACAAAGGAAGTTGAAGTGACTTTTCGTAAGGTCACGTAGGTTGTAAGGAGACAAGCCGGGCTTCAGCCTTAAATCCTGTGAGTGAGCTCAGGTCTCCAAATTCAGCATGTTCTGTTTGTCATCACGGCTGTTTTCCTAACGAGGTAGGGGGTGTGAAGTTCCTTGCAAACCTTCGGGTGCGTGTGTTCATCCCTGCCCCCCTCGGGTCTCTGGTCTGGTGCCTTCCTGCGCAGTTGGATGCCTTGGCCTTGGCCTTGGCCTCTTCTGCCCCAGCCAACTCAGCCAGATAAATGTGGCTTTTCTTTATGAAGCTCGGTTGTTCGTTAGTCAGTGCGTAAATGAGATCCCTGAGAGTCTCATTTTGGACAATAATTTTAAATAGACTTTTTTTTTGTGTTTGTTCTTAGAATCCTACAGTCATAGATCTAGACCTGGAAAAGGCCTCATTTTACAGATGAGGAAACCGAGACCCACAGAGGCATCACGGTCCATGGATCATAGTCAGGGGACCTGAGTTCACACCCCAGCTTGCTTGCTATGCCACCCTGGGTCAGTCTGTGTGCCTCAGTCTCCTCACGTGTAAAGTGAAGCAGTTGGGATAGATGGTCTCTGGAGTCCCGTGATTGGTGACTGGTCCAGGGTCACCTGGAGAGTAAGCAGGACTCTGACTCCGAAGGGGAGAGGGCACTCTCTGCCTTTGTGGGCCCTTTCTTAAACCTTCACATTTCAGTTCATAGGGCTATAGATCATGACCCTGCATGGAGAGCTGGGGGACCTCAGGGGCCACCGAGTCTAAGGAGGTGGAGAGACTTGCCCAGGGCAGGATTTGAACCCAGGTCTTCCCGCCTGCCGTGCCTTTTCCCCACCCCGACACAGCCTCTCTGTCTTCTGTGGTGTCTGACATGATCTGTGCTGCCGCAGCCTCACGTCTCAGGGGCATCCTCACTTACCCGAGGTTCGTGTTGACATCACCGGTTACAGACCGGATGAACGAAACCCTTTGGATGCATGGTGGCAGTCAGGTCTCACAGTGGCTGTCACCGTCACTGTTAGATAGCGTTTTTCTTTAGTAATTCTTTATTGGTCATTCTGCCAGATGCTAATAGAACACGTTTGGTTTAGTCTCTCTGTGATTGAGCCAGCTTTATCCACACCACTCCACACAACATTCCTGTCTTCTGCTCTTAGTGATGCAGGTTTCTGTAATCTGGCACACCTCCCTGGGGGTGTCGCTTTGAGTAAAGGAGGGGAAACTGAGTCACAGAAGCAGCCATACTTAGGCCAGGGCCCTCCCAAGCAACAGAGCAAATCAGTGAAGGCATCATACAGCTTTCTTCCTCTGTCACATCTGTTCTCCCCTGGCCACCCCCCAGCCCTCATCACCTTGCTTCTGGCCTGTTGCAGTAGCCTGCTGGGGGTCTCCCTGCCCACGTCTAACACTATGCCCTGTACCCCCTGGCTGCCTTGTGTGTGTGGGAGTCAAGTGTGACAATGAGGAGGTGAGCTGGGGTGGCTGGGAAGGTGGCGGGCCCCAATGGTAATGGGAAGTTTGGAAGAAGGAGGTTTGGGGGGCAGGAAGACGATGGGCCTGTTTGAGAACCTGCAGGACAGGAGCTCAGGAGAGAGATGAAGGCTGGACCCAGTGACCTGGGAATCACCTGCATAGACATGGGACGGGAACAGATGAGATCACCAAGAACATAGAGCAAAGAGAAACTGGCCCAGGAGAGAGCCGTGGGGGGATCCCCACTACTAGTGCACGAGATATGGACGGGGAAAGGACAGAAAAGCTTGAGGAGGAGCAGTGGTCAGATACGGAGGAGGAGGACCAGGGGAAGCCAGTGCCCCCAGGACCTGGCAAGTAGAAGGTGGTCATCCGCATTTGGGGGAAGAGACAGAGAGCTGGGTCACGTTACTGGTTGGTGCTGGGGAGAACTCACTTGAGGTACCCCTCATGGGGTCCTGCTTTCCAAGCCCACCTGCCCACTCTGGGGTGATGGGCAGTGGGCGGTGACTGCTCCAGTGTCAGCCATTAGGAATGCGTGCCTGCAGTCACTGCTGATGCCAGTGCTGTAGATCTAACCCCAGGACGGAAGCCGGGCATGCTCATTGTCTGGTCTGGGGCAGTACAAGTAAAGCGTGCCGTTTGTTGAGGGCACACCCACACAGGTAAGCAAGGATGGCCCCCTTTGCCCTGCTGGATCTGTGCAGCTGCTCTCCGAGAGACCCCTGCCTCCCTCTACAGCCCGCTGGTCTCCCTTGTTCCGGAGATGGCCGGTGAGGGGAGCAGTCTCCGGCTGAGCAGGGATGTGCTTGATGTTTCAGCGTCCTGTGACGTTTCGGGACGTGGCCGTGCACTTCACCTGCGAGGAGTGGAGCCACCTGGATCCCGCCCAGAGGGCCCTGTACAGGGAGGTGATGCTGGAGACCTTTGAGAACCTCGTGTCCCTGGGTAAGCACCGCTTGGGGAAGGCAGGGCCGGGGTGGGGGGACTGCGCAGAAACACTGGAGCAGACGGGAGTTTCCAGAGTCTCAGGGCCCATAGACTTCACGGTGACCACAGCCTCAGCAGCAGTAGTAACTAGGGTTTGTACCGAAGCCATTGCTTTTTCTCACAGCAGCCTTGGAGGTAGCTGCCGCCATTATCTGTATTTTATAGAAGAGGAAACTGAGGCAGCTCATGGGCCTCGCCCAGGGCCAGCCAGCTAAGTGAGTGCCTGAGGAAGGATCTGAACTTGTGTCTTTGGCCTGAGGTCTAGCGCCCTCTCTTCTGTGCTGCCTCTAGAATACCTCTGCTCCCTGTTCCAGGGGGAAAGATCTTTGCTTAGTGGAAAAGGATTTTCCATCTTGTGCTTGGCCCCAAGGCTGCACCTCCCAACTCTGCCCCCCAAGTCAGTGATTCTTCCCTCGGGTGTGCAGAGCGGACTGGTACCCTGCTCTTAGCGTGCTCCTCCTCCACCCTCAGAATGCAGAGCAGAGGGTCTCTCCAAGGGCCTGGGACCACCCTGGATATCTTCGGCATGCTCTCCATTCCCTAATGAGAAAGAAGGACTTAGGATTGAACCCTGAGATGCTCTGTTCCCAACGTTGCCTTCTTTCTCTCCCCTTGCCCAGGGCTTCCTGTTTCCAAGCCTCAGGTCATCTGCCAGTTGGAGAGAGGAGAAACCCCGTGTCTGCCTGAGACAGAAGTGCCACATCCAGGTGAGTGAGTGAGCAAATGGGCATCCCTGGCTGCAGCCACAGCTCCATGGGCCAGATGTGGGCAGGGGCCTCTCCTCAGCATCACCCCCCTCCCTGTGAGAAGCCCTTGCTCCCCTCCGCTGCTCTTCTCCCATCTCTCAGCCACAGACAGAGGTCTTGCTGTCTGTTTGCTTTTCCCCTGAAGAGCTGTCAACACCACTCCTACATACAAGTGCATCTGAGTGATCACACCTGTTACCAACGAAGTGGGTGTATTTAGAGCTCCAGAGCAGATTCCCTTGGCTGGCGGTCTGCTGCTGAGCTCCCAGGGTTGGTCCTAATTGTGCTGGGTTTTAGGGCATTACTTCCCACCTCGGGTTTCTTGGCTCACCTTGAATACGTTGTCCTTGTACTTCTCACTTCTCTGGCATGCCGTTCTGTTCATAAATCACAGCTTACTTATCCCGTCCCCCTCATCCTGCACATGGGGCATGTCTCGTTTTCTGTTGGGACAAAGAATGTTACTAGTTTCCTGATCCAGAGGATGAGGCTGCGGGACAAGATGTTCTTGGAGCCCCCGTTCAGCTCTAGAGCTGGAGTCCTGCTGTCCTTATTTTTAGGCTCATAGATTTTGAGCTGGAGAGGATACGCCCCCTCCTCTCCCCTGACGCAGCCCTGCCCTCACCTGGACTGTTGCAATGCCTGCTGGGAGCCTACCTGCCTCAGGTCTCTCCCCACTCCAGGCTGTCTTCCATTCACCCTCCAGAGGGATTGTCCTAAAATGCACCTACTCAGCAAACTCGGGTGGCTCTGTCATCTCCAGGATCCAATCCCAAATGGTCTGCTTGGCATTCAAGGCCCTTCATCAGCTGCCCCCTCCTTTCTTCCCAGCCTTCTCCCACCTCACTCCCTGGCACATTCTCTTGGATCCGGCCTCCTGGCTGTGCCATGAAGAAGAGCCTCCGTCTCTCAGCTCCGACCGCTGATCACCTGTTAAATCCCAGCTAGAGTCCCACCTTCCACAGAAAACCTTCCCCAAGCCCTTTGAATTCTAGCCCCTGCCCTCTGTTCCTCAAGGGCCTCTTCTTGTATCCCCAGTGGCTGATGGTATGCATGTAACGAATGTTTATTGGTTGATCAATTGACCCCAAAGGTCCTTGAGGCCAACCCCATCATTTCACAAATGAGGAAAAGCCACCAGAGAGGTCAGGGTATTTCAGAGACACCTGCCTGTAGAGCTTGAGGGAGCCCTGAGGCCGGCCGATGAGGAAACGGAGGCACACTGACGTTAGGTGACTTGGTCACACGGCTAGCAAGTGTCTGAGATAGAATTTGAATCCAGATCTTCCCAGCGGTAAATATAGCACTCTCTCAGCTATACCTGCAGCCTCCTGTCTGTCACATTCTCACAGTAGAATCTCAGTCATGGTGGGGTCCTGTCTCCAGACACTGTGCTAAACACTGGGGATCCCAGTACAGTGAATGAAACAGTCCCTGCTCATGAGCAGCTGACCAACTGACATGCTGTTGGAGGAAATGAGCCATGCTTGCTACCCACAAAACCAGAAGACGGCAGGACCTTGTGGCTTTGGGAAAGACAGCTTTCATCCTCTCTTGGGGAGACAAACCCAGGAGCCAGTGGGTCTGGCTTCACTGGGCACCCAGAGAAGTGCCTTCCCATGGGAAATGTGGCCCCAGGACAGGCCTGGGCACAGAGACCCTGTGAATGGCCATGCCGCTGGGCACCAGCCCACAGGATGGAGAGAGAGACGCATGTGGAAATCACTCTTCCAGATCAAGCCCCGCTAGACTTTCTGGTTTTTCAATAAGTTTTTCTTGTTGCCTTTTTTATAACCAGAGTTTCCCCGGCGTTTTTATTGTCAGATCAAAATGTCCCTCCCCTGCCCTCTCCCACAGACCTATCCTGTCCAAGAAACAGGATTATTTTAAGACACAAAAGGAAAAAATTGGCATAACTATGGCACAACCTTTGTGTACCTTCCACCCCTGCAAATGTTTGGGGGGCAGGGGGAAATCTGCCCTTATCTCTTCTTTAGAGGCAGGCTTTTTACAGCATTGACTCTGTGTGTGTGCACATGTGTGTGTGCACATGTGTGTATGAGTGTGTGCATGTGTGTGTATTCTTGTGTGTACATGTGTTTGTTCATGTATGTGTGTGCGTGTGTTCATGTGTGTCTGTCAGTGTTCGTGTGTGTGTGTTTGTGTGTGTGTACTTTCTATTTACATAGTTGGGGTCGTTGTGGATTGTATTTCCTCAGCTCTGCTGACTTTACTTTGCACAAGATCACGTCGATCTTTCCCTATTTTTCTGTATTTGACACGTTGATTCTTGGTTTTTGCCTCTTTTGGTTTATTTTTTTTTCTTTGAAGCCACATAGTGGTTAGAGTGCCTGCCTGGAGATCTGAGTTCAAATCCCATACAGGCAGTAGGACTCTGGGCAGGTCACTTAAGCTCTAAATGTCCCAGGCAACCCTCTAACACAATAAGGTGCCAAGCTGTACTGGCTTAGTTAGTTTCCTTATCCCAGAGTTCCCTACACTGATGAAATCACTTTGTGGTTGTTAGTCAGCTGTTTCTAGTGGCGTCCAACTCTTTGTGACCCCATTTGGGGTTTTCTTGGAGATACTGGAGCAGTTTGCTGTTTCCTTCTCCAGCTCATTTTACAGGTAAGGAAACTGAGGCAAGCAGGCTTAAGCAACTTGCAGAGGGTCACATAGCTAGTGTCTGAGGCCAGATTTGAACTCAGGAAGATGAGTCTTCCTCACTCCAGGCCCATTCCTCTGTGCAGTGTGGCACCACCTCCAATTTACTGTGAATGAAAAGAACTGCTATGAATATTTTTGTATCTATGGGTCCTTTTCTTCCTTCTTTGATCTCTCTGGGGCCTAAATGTAGTGTAGCTGGTAGTGTAACTAGTCGTGGAAAAGCATACAAATGGTTTAGTGTCTTTTGGGACACGGTTCCAAATTTCCTTCCAGAATGGCTGGACCAACTCACAGCTCTACCACCTTACACTCAGGGGGCTGTTTTCCCACAGCCCCTCCAACATGTTGTTTTCCTTTTTCATCTGCTTTGCCAGTGTCATGGACAGGAGACGAACTTCACACTTGCTTTAATTATTAGTGATTTGGGGCATTTTTTCAAATGCCTGTTGATAGCTTTGATTTCATTTAAAACTGTTTGTTTGTTGCCTTTTGACCATTTATCTGCTGGGGAATGGCTTTTTAGTCTTACAAATTTGAACCAATCCCGTACATGCCTTGGATATGAGGCCTTCTCACAGAACCTTACTACAAAGAATTTTTTTTTCCCTAATTGTCCTTTCTAGTTTTAATTACATTAATTTTGTTTGTGAAAAAACTTTTAAATTTCACTGTAATCAAAATTGTCTATTTTGTCTTGTGATACTCACTTTTCTTCCCATCTTCTGAGATTGGGAAGGTCATTCCTTTGTTTCTCCTCTAAATGCTTAGGATGTCCCATTTTATGTCTAAGCCGTTCATCTGTTGGGTGCCCAGACCTAAGTTCTGCTGGGCGGCTTTCTGGTTTTTCTAGCACTTTTAGTCAAAGAGTGAGCCCTTGCCTCCAGGGACTGGGGGTCTTTGGTAGTGATCAGCTCTAGGCTGTTGTGCTAGTCTGATTCTGTACATTATGCACCTTGTCATTTCCACTAACCAACTTCTCTATTTTTTGGGGGGGGGGCGGTGCTGGGCAATTGGGGTTAAGTGACTTGCCCGAGGTCACACAGCTAGTACACATGTCAAGTGTCTGAGGCCGCATTTGAACTCGGATCCTCCTGACTCCAGGGCTGGTGCTGTATTCACTGTGCCACCTAGCTGCCCCCAACTTCTCTATTTCTTAACCAGTACCAATCATTTCAGTGATCATCGCTTTGTGGTATAGTTTGAGATCTGGTATTGTTCCGCCCCTTCTCTTTCTTTTTTTTCATCATTTCCCTGGAATTCTTGACCTTCTGTTTCTCTGGGAGAATTTCGGTTTTTTCCGAGTTCTATTAAAAAAAACAACTGGGAAAATATGAAATTCACCTGTTTCTCCACTCCCCCACCCCTGCCTCCCCAATAGGGCAGTTGGGTGGTGCAGCGGATAGAGCACTGGATAGAGTGAATAGAGACTCATCTTCCTGAGTTCAAAGCTGGCTCTCATGGTCATGAGCTCCAAGATTCCCTTATCTTATCACTCCCCCTGGTCCTTCTACCTTACCCTGGGCCTGGCATCCCCTAACCCTGCTCTTCCTCACCACAACTTCAGCCCTTCCGTTCTTTCCCAGGTCATCATTTTCTTAGCACTTAGACACTCTCCTCCCTTCCCCGTCATGACTCCTTGGTGAGAGACTTCGCTAGATAGTCTTTTTCTCTCAAGCCCCATTCCCCCTTATGATGTTTCTGATCTTGTCCTGCCAAACCTCAACCTTAGATGACTCCCACCACCCACTGCCTTCACTCCTATTCACACGCTGCTGAACCCCGTACTCTTGGTGTAGCGACCCCAGCCTCCTGACTGTTCCGTGAACGAGACCCTTCATCTGTGAACTCCAGGCGTTTTCTCTGGCTATCCTCCATGTTTGGAATGCTCTCTTCTTATCTCTGCCTCATGCCTTCCCTGGCTTTTTTCAAATCCCCACTAAGATGCCGTCTTCTCCAAGAAATCTTTCTCAGTGGCCCTTCATGTTAGCCTTTCATGTGTTGATTATCTCCAGTTTATCCTGTGTATATTATGTTTGAACATCGTCATTTATATGTTGTCTCCCCTCTTAGAGGACGGGGGCTGTCTTTTGCCTTTCTTCGTATCCCCAACACTAAGCACTGCCCAACATACACTAGGTGCTTAATAAATGTGTGCTAACTTGTCTCAACTTCCTTCTTCCTGATACAAGGAACAGTAGATATTGACTCTTTTCATTTCTTTCAGATTCCCTCAATTCAGGGACCAAGTATGAAATAAACGACTGGATTCCAAAGCATGGCCTTTTTATGGGAGCATCATTGAAGGAAAGACCAGCAACCAGGAATGGTCCCTGGAATTCCAAGATGGTAGAAGCTTGGGACCTTGATGTCATGGGAGAGGGGCAGAAAGGCAACCGAGAGATACAATCCAGACAGATAACAGTCACTTCCAGAAAACCTTTGAATAAAGTGAGCTTCCCTGAACGCAATCCAGCTGACAGGAGTTTTAGTCTAGAGTCGATCTATGTTCCACAACAGAGGGTTTCTACGGAGAAAAGTCTTCATAAATATGATACTCTTGTTAAGAGCTTCAAGCAGTTTTCAGACTTAATTGATTGTAATAGACTCTCCTTGGGAAAGAAGCTTTGTAAATATAATAAATCTAGGAATCCTTTTAGTTACCACTCAGACCTTATTCAGTTTCATAAAATATATAATGGTGAAAAGATATATGAATGTAATGAATGTGGGAAAACCTTTGGGAAAAAAGCGTACCTTACTCAGCATCAGAGAATTCATACTGGAGAAAAACCCCATAAATGTAATGTATGTGGGAAAGCCTTCAGTCATAGGGAAAATCTGACTCATCATAAGAGAATTCATACAGGAAAGAAACCCTATCAGTGTAATGAATGTGGCAAAGCCTTCAGTCAGTGGGGAACTCTAACTGCACATCAGAGAATTCATACTGGAGAGAAGCCCTATATATGTAATGAATGTGGAAAAGCCTTTTGCCAAAGAGGAACCCTTAATGTTCATAAAAGAATTCACACTGGAGAGAAACACTTTGAATGCAAAGAGTGTGGGAAAGCCTTTAGCAACAATTCATGCCTTAATCTACATCAGAGAATTCATACTGGAGAAAAACCCTATAAATGTAACGAATGTGGAAAAGACTTCCGACACAGAGCATCATTTATTTATCATAAGAGAATTCATACTGGTGAGAAACCCTTTGAATGTAATGAATGTGGGAGAGCTTTCAGCAAGAAAGGAAATTTTATTGAACATCAGAGAATTCATACTGGAGAGAAACCCTTTATATGCAGCGAATGTGGGAAAGGCTTCATCAACAACACACGTCTTAATCTACATCAGAGATTTCATACAGGAGAGAGACCCCATAAATGTAATGAATGTGGCAAAGCATTCAGGCACAGGGGAAGTCTTAGTGCGCATCGTAGAATTCATACAGGAGAGAGACCGCACAAATGTACTGAATGTTTGAAAGCATTTGGCCAGAGGGGACAGCTTATTAAACATCAGAGAGTTCACGCAAGAGCGAAAGCACACAGTTTTGATGAATTTGGAAGACCCTTCACTCAGTGGGGAAGCCTTGCTGAACAAAAGAGGATCCCTGTAAAAAAACCCTTTGTGTGTAATGAATGTGGGAAAGCCTTTAGCCAGAACTCAAACCTTATTCTACATCAGAGAATTCATACTGGAGAGAAACCTTTTGTGTGTGAAGAATGTGGGAAAGCCTTCAACCAGAAGGGGAACCTTAATGAACATAAGAGAATTCATACTGGAGAGAAGCCTTTTATATGCAATGAATGTGGGAGAGCCTTCAGCCGGAGAGGGCACCTTACAGAACATAAGATAATTCACACCGGAGAGAAACCCTTTGAGTGTAATGAGTGTGGGAGAGCGTTCAGACGGAAGAGACATCTTACCGAACATGTGAAAATCCATACTCGAAAGTAACCCTTGGAATATGATGAGTGTGGGAAAGCCATTAGCCAGAAAATACACCATCATGGACATGGTGAAAATTCATTTGTGGTGAGAATCTCCATCATGTATTAATGTGGAAAAGGCTTCAGGACCCTTAGGAAGCATTGCAGAACTGAAGAAAAACATGAGTAATGGCAAAATAGGGGGGGGGGGGGCTAGTTCATCTCTTACAAGATATCAGAACTTAGCTCCTGACTACTGCAGAGCTGAAAGGGACCTTAGTGATCATCTAATCCAACATCCTCGTTTTCAGAATCAGGAAACGGTGACAGAGATAAAACGGCAGACAGCACTAGTGCTGGTGCTCTGCACCCAAAGGGCTCCCATCCTGCCCCTGCTTGCTCCCTCTGTGACACTGGATGAAGCCCAGGGCTTCCATTTCCTCTTCTGTAAAATGAAGCCATTGGACTTTCTGGCCTCTGGGGTCCCTTCCTGCTCTCAGCCTAGGATACTGTGGCCTGAACCCAGATTCTCTGATTCCAGTTTAAGGGTCTTCCCATTGCACCACATCTGATGCTAAAAGTTGTGCCATTTTTATGGGGAAAATTTCATTACAACTTAGCGTTTGTTAAATGCTAGAGAGTTGAGGCTGCAGTTGGTCACCTGCTCTATCCTGGTTTGGTGCTTTGAGAGGCAGAAACACCTCCAGCCTCTTCCTGTCCCTCCTTACTCCAGAATGCATTTGCTGCCCTCAGGTGGCCTCCATCAGGGCAGCCAGTGGGGTTGGTCTGAAATAGCACCTGGACTGTAATGTTAAAGAAATAGATATATTTTCAATCAAAACCACCAAAATGTTATTTATTTAGTTATTTGTACAGAATTTTCTGTTTTCCTTTTTATGCTACAGTTATTAGCCATCCACAACCAAAAAAAAATCAAAATAAACAAGCATAAAAAATTGTTGTACATTAAATGTATGTTACCTTATCGACTGTTTGTTAAATAAACCAAGCTGTACGCTCGCCCACATCCACAAGATGGTGACTGAAAGACTCTCTGTTTCTCTGGCCCTTTTGGGCCCCTTGGTATTTGGTGTATCTTTCTGAATGTTGCTGTCTTGTACTTAGTTGTAGTCTTTGAATATATATCGTTTTGACTGCTTTCCTTAGTCTGTGTCAGTTTCTATGTCTGCCCACGTTTCTCTGTAGTCTTGCTATCTGTGACTTCTTGTGGCATTTTAATATTCAATTTAGTTCAAATGAATAGAGATAGCTAGTGGCAGAGGGGATGAAGTTCTGGACCTGGAGTCCAGAAGCCCTGAATAGACATTTAACGAACTGTGTGACTCTGGGCAAGTCATTTAACCTGTACCTGCCTCAGCTTCCTCTACTGTAAAATGGGGATAATCACAGCACCCCACCTCCTAGGGTGATTGTGAGGAGGACATGAGACAGTATTTGTAAAAGCTCTTAGCACAGCTCCTGGCACGTAGTAGGTGCCATAAGGTGTTCCTGTTATTTCCCATTCCCATTTTAGGGAGACTGTTGAAAGGCAGTGAAGCGGACGGAGAATTGGCCACTGAGACAGGAAGACCCGGCTTCCAGTCCAACCTCTCACACATCCTTCCTGGGTGTAGGCAAGGCCCAGAACAGTCTGTGCTCTAGGCGCATCTCTGAGGGCTCAAGTTGCAAAGCAGGCTTTGATAGAGGAAACTCCCTTACAGCTTTTCTTAAACTTTTTGGACTGAAGACACCCTTGTACTTTTAACACACAAAGAGCTTTTGTTTCTGTGGATTATATCCACTGAGGTGCTTGCCAGTTCACTGGAGCCGATTGTTAAATTTTCGGGAATTCTCGTGAGCTGGTTTTTAAACTGCCATTATTAAAAATGAAATTATATAAACATACATATATTAAAATAAAGGTAACAAATTCTCAAAACTCATCACTTCCTAATTATTTGCTACATTTTACTATTGCTTGTGCATTTGAGGTTATTTTCATCTATTTGCATTGTGAAGATAGCGCATAATGTGTGCTACTTAGGGGGCATCTCTTCCCAGTTCCGTATTTGGTGATGTATACAGATGCATGCTTCCCTCCTCCCTTCCACGGAGAGCTGGTTGTTAAACATTTACCAGCACACCACTGGTACTATTTATCAATATCATGTTAGAAATCAAACTAATAAAATTTCAAAATACTCATTTTAAAATAACAATAATAAGCCCACTACACACAAAATGATTTTTTATAAATATTATTTTATTTTTCCCAATTACATGTAAAGATAGTTTTCAACATTCATTGTTTTATAAGATTTCAGGTTTCAAATTTTTCTCCCTCCCTCCCTAAGATGGCATGCCATCTGACCTAGGTTATACATGTGCAATCATGATGGCACTGTTTTATATATTTTTTCCAGATCTCTTTCATGTCTGATTTAATTGAAGATTTACCTGTATTCTCATCTCTGCTTCTGCATTCAGTCTCATGATGCATTGTTTTGGGTGGAGCATGGAAAGAAAGTCCGACTTCACTGAGGTTTGTAGGTGGAAAAGCAAATAACCTCATAGTATTAGTATGAAAGGAGTCTTGAGCTTACAGATGCTGTTGTTGTTCGTCCTTCAGTCTTAAAGAGGACCGTGACATCAGGGAGGTGAAGCCGTGACATGCAAGTGAGTTTGAAGGATGCTGGGGACCCCCAGAGGTTCACCGACCCCGCTTTGAGAACTTCTGCCCACTATCAGGTCCATTCCCTACTATGTGCAGGATGCTGGGGAGAAAAAGGGGACACGCATGAAACCATTTTTGCTCTAAAGGAGTCTATATTCTACTGGGGAGGTAAAACCCATTTAGACAAGTCAGTTCGTGCTGATTTGATGAGGGAGAGAATGTTACCAACTGGAAGG